>NC_143048.1:43295000-43595000 GCF_057628025.1 Oncorhynchus mykiss
GTTATGACAGATGATCCTGAACTGAAGACACCATGTAACTGTCACAGTTCCCCCGGTATTGCTACTCTTTCCGTGCACCAGTTCCGTTCTCTTTCCGTGAGTCACGCCCTGGCCATAGAGAGGCTTTTATTCTCTATTTTGGTTAGGACAGGGTGTGACTAAGGTGGGCATTCTATGTTCATTTTCTATGTTTTGGATTTCTGTGTTGTTTGGCCGGGTGTGGTTCTCAATCAGGGACAGCTGTCTGTCGTTGTGTTTGATTGAGAACCATACTTAGGTAGCCTTTTCCCACCTGTGTGGTGTGGGTAGTTATGTTCTGGTTAGTGTGTTTCGCACCTGATGGAGATGTTTCAGTTGTGCTTTTGTTGCTTGTTGTATAGTGTTCAGCTTTACCATTAAAATGACAAACACGTACCACGCTGCACCTTGGTCGTCCGCTTCTTCCACCAACGGCCGTTACAGAACTACCCACCACCAAAGGACCAAGCAGCATGGTAAGGAGGAGCAGCGCTATCTGGATAAATGGACAAGGGAGGAGATACTGGAAGGCAAGGGACCCTGGGCACAGGCTTGGGAGTATCGCCGTCCACAGGAGGAACTGGAGGCAGCTAACGCTGAGCGGAAACACTACGAGGAGTTGGCACGGCTGGCAAGGAAGCCCGAGAGGGAGCCCCCCAAACATTTTTTTTGGGGAGCACACGGGGACTGTGGCAGAGTCAGGAGTCAGACCTGAGCCAACTCCCCGTACTTACCGTAAGGAGCCGAGGATGGAACCAGAGCCAGTCGGGGTGAAATTGGAGGTGAGTGAAGGGAGCGAAGCAGAGACAATGAAGGAGTTGATGGGGAGATTGGAGGAGAGAGTAATGAGGGAGTTGCTGTGTTGGTGCATGAGGCACGACATCCGCCCGACGGAGCATGTCCGGGATATGATGTCACCTGAGTCAGCTCTCCATACTCGTCCTGAGGTGCGTGCTAGCCGTCTGGTGAAGACTGTGCCAGCCCCACGCACCAGGCCTCCTGTGCGCCTCCCTAGCCCTGCACGTCCTGTGCCAGCTCAGCGCTACAGCTCTCCAAGACGTGCTTACCATGGCGGGCATCGTACTGGTCAGGCACCGTGTTATGCGGTGGGAGCGAACGGTGTCTCCAGTACGCGTTCTTAGCCCGGTGCGCTACATCTCAGCTCCCCGCATCTGCCGGGCTAGGGTGAGGATCCAACCAGGACGGATGGTGCCAGCCCTGCTCTCCAGACCTCCAGTGCGTCTCCTCGGGCCAGGATATCCGGCGTCAGCGCTGCACACTGTGTCTCCCGTGTGTCTGCACAGCCCAGTGCGTCCTGTGCCTGTGCCCTGCATGTGCCGGGCTAAAATCACCATCCAGCCAGGACGGTTTATGCTGGCCCTTATTTCGAGACCTCCAGTGCGCCTCCACGGCCCGGTCTATCCTGTGCCTCCTCCAAGGACCAGGTTGTCTCTCCGTCTCCTCCCTCCAGAGTCTCCCGCCTGTCCGGCGCTGCCAGAGTCTCCCGCCTGTCCGGCGCTGCCAGAGTCTCCCGCCTGTCCGGCGCTGCCAGAGTCTCCCGCCTGTCCGGCGCTGCCAGAGTCTCCCGCCTGTCCGGCGCTGCCAGAGTCTGCCGCCTGTCCGGCGCTGCCAGAGTCTGCCGCCTGTCCGGCGCTGCCAGAGACTGCCGCCTGTCCGGCGCTGCCAGAGTCTCCCGCCTGTCCGGCGCTGCCAGAGTCTCCCGCCTGTCCGCCGCTGCCAGAGTCTCCCGCCTGTCCGCCGCTGCCAGAGTCTCCCGCCTGTCCGGCGCTGCCAGAGTCTGCCGCCTGTCCGGCGCTGCCAGAGTCTGCCGCCTGTCCGGCGCTGCCAGAGTCTGCCGCCTGTCCGGCGCTGCCAGAGTCTGCCGCCTGTCCGGCGCTGCCAGAGTCTCCCGCCTGTCCGGCGCTGCCAGAGTCTCCCGCCTGTCCGGCGCTGCCAGAGTCTCCCGCCTGTCCGCCGCTGCCAGAGTCGCCCGATTGTCCGGCACCCGCTGCGAGGGTCCCCAGTCCGGGGTCGGTGGCGAGGGTCCCCACTCCAGAGGCGCCACCTAAGTGGGCCAAGCCTAAGGTGGAGCGGGGTCCACGGTCCCGCACCAGAGCCGCCGTCGTAAAGAAGGCCCACACGGACCCTCCCCTTTAGAGTCAGGTTTTGCTGCCGGAATCCGCACCTTTGGGTGGGTTACTGTCACAGTGTGACTAGGGTGGGCATTCTATGTTAATTTTCTATGTTTTGGATTTCTTTGTTGTTTGGCCGGGTGTGGTTCTCAATCAGAGGCAGCTGTCTAGCGTTGTCTCTGATTGAGAACCTTACTTAGGTAGCCTTTTCCCACCTGTGTGGTGCTTTTGTTGCTTGTTGTATAGTGTTCAGCTTTACCATTAAAATCACAAACACTTACAACGCTGCACCTTGGTCCTCCCCTTCTTCCACCAACGGCCGTTACACCAGTTTCGTACTATTTCCGTGCACCAGTTTCGAAGGTCTACATCACCGGCCTTCTAGGAACTGAACTGGATCATTACGCACACCTGGTTCCAATTCCCCCTGATTAGTAATTGCATATCTCTGCCCTCTGTCCACCATTGTCTGGTCGGTTATTGTGCCCATGTCCGTTGGTTTGTGAGTACCTGTGCTTTAGTATTTCGGCTTTCGTGCTGCATGTATTGTGGACATGTTATTACGGGTCTCGTCCCGTGCATTGTTATTACGGGTCTCATCCCGTGCATTGTTCCTAGGGTATCGTCCCGTGCATTGTTCCTAGGGTATCGTCCGGTGCATTGTTATTACGGGTCTCGTCCCGTGCATTGTTATTACGGGTCTCGTCCCGTGCATTGTTCCTAGGGTATCGTCCCGTGCATTGTTCCTAGGGTATCATCCGGTGCATTGTTATTACGGGTCTCGTCCCGTGCATTGTTACTGGGGTATCGTCCTGTGTATTGTTCCTAGGGTATCGTCCCGTGCATTGTTCCTAGGGTATCGTCCCGTGCATTGTTACAAGGGTATCGTCCCGTGCAGTGTTACTAGGGTATCATCCCCTGCATTGTTACTAGGGTATCGTCCCGTGCATTGTTACTGGGGTATCGTCCTGTGCATTGTTCCTAGGGTATCGTCCCGTGCATTGTTCCTAGGGTATCGTCCCGTGCATTGTTACAAGGGTATCGTCCCGTGCAGTGTTACTAGGGTATCATCCCCTGCATTGTTACTAGGGTATCGTCCCGTGCATTGTTACTGGGGTATCGTCCTGTGTATTGTTACTAGAGTATCGTCCCGTGTATTGTTACTAGAGTATCGTCCCGTGTATTGTTACTAGGGTATCGTCCTGTGTATTGTTACTAGGGTATCGTCCCGTGTATTGTTACTAGGGTATCGTCCCGTGTATTGTTACTAGGGTATCGTCCCCTGCATTGTTACTAGGGTATGGTCCCCTGCATTGTTACTAGGGTATCGTCCCCTGTATTGTTACTAGGGTATCGTCCCGTGCATTGTTACTAGGGTATCGTCCCGTGCATTGTTACTAAGGTATCATCCCGTGCATTGTTACTAGGGTATCGTCCCGTGTATTGTTACTAGGGTATCGTCCCGTGTATTGTTACTAGGGTATCGTCTCGTGCATTGTTACTAGGGTATCGTCCCGTGTATTGTTACTAGGGTATCGTCCCGTGTATTGTTACTAGGGTGTCGTCCCGTGCATTGTTACTAGGGTATAGTCCCGTGCATTGTTACTAGGGTATCATCCCGTGTATTGTTACTAGGGTATCGTCCCGTGTATTGTTACTAGGGTATCGTCCCGTGCATTGTTACTAGGGTATAGTCCCGTGCATTGTTACTAGGGTATCGTCCCGTGCATTGTTACTAGGGTATCGTCCCGTGTATTGTTACTAGGGTATCGTCCCGTGCATTGTTACTAGGGTATCGTCCCGTGTATTATTACTAGGGTATCATCCCGTGTATTGTTACTAGGGTATCGTCCCGTGTATTGTTACTAGGGTATCGTCCCGTGTATTGTTACTAGGGTATCGTCCCGTGTATTGTTACTAGGGTATCGTCCCGTGTATTGTTACTAGGGTATCGTCCCGTGCATTGTTACTAGGGTATCGTCCCGTGTATTATTACTAGGGTATCATCCCGTGTATTCATTAGAGGTTTAACCTCGCTCTTTTGTTTGGGTTTCATCCCTGTGTTTTTGCATATGTTTTTTGGGGGAGCTCCGTCCCTTTGCCTTTTCATGGCATGTTGTTAAACTTTGGGTGGAGTATTAAAACCTCCCTATTACGAATTCCTGCACCTGTCTCCAAACATTCATACAACGTGACAGTAACCACATGAAATCTTAGCCCGTTGATGATAGTCATTAACTCTGTTGGTCTGTAATGTATCATGTTATTTAATGCACACTGGAATTGTTTGTGTTAATTACAGAGTAGTTATTTTATTGACTATACGTTTATAATTTAGTACGTCTACTGGTAGTTGTCATAATAAACTATACATAGCGCATGCTTGGGTACCACCTGGACATCTACTTGACGTAATAAATGAATGCTAGAACATTAGTTGCCAGGATTATTAGCTAATAGGATCTGTCCCTAAATGCATAATGGGGCAAGTTAGACATGTTGATTATAGTCATACTGAGAGATGATGCAAAGGCTCGCTACCTTGACTAGAATCCTCCAGAGACACACAGGGTCTGTTGTATTTTTTTCACAGAATAATGGAGTCAGATTAATGAATGTAGTTTAGAGAGGGAGGGAGAGGGAGAGGGAGAGGGAGAAGGAGAGGGAGAGGGAGAGGGAGAAGGAGAGGGAGAGGGAGAGGGAGAGGGAGAGGGAGAGGGAGAGGGAGAAGGAGAGGGAGAGAGAGAGGGAGAGGGAGAGGGAGAAGGAGAGGGAGAGGGAGAGGGAGAGGGAGAGGGAGAATTCCTCAGCCTGTTTGTAAACTGACAAAACTAGCAATTTACACTTCACAGCTGAATGACAGCAAAGCTGATGCACTTTAAAAGTGAAGATGTGCTCGTGTGTGTGTGTCGAAATCCAGTGTTTTGAGTGGTTCAGAGAATATCTCCTCAACCTCACAAAACAGTGTGTTGGCGTCTCTTGTGCCCCATTGCATCCCTTCACCGTTCTTTTACTGCCTCCAAATAAACCTTGTAGTGCTTGTTGTTATTAAAACTTCACCACAGGCCCGAGCAGTGTGATGTCATCAGGCCGAGACAAAAGACCAGGAATGCCATTATTTGCTCGGTGGTGCAGTAATGTTCACAACAGTAAAAGCTACCAATGCACGCAATGAAACAGGAGGAGAAATTAAACAGCTCCCATTGCGAAACAGTGTTGTGTGTGTCTCTCTCTCTCTGTCTGTGTGTGTGTGTGTGTGTGGCAAAACACAGGAAGGTATCTTGTTTTAGGGCAATTGTTCTGCTATTTCCTTGTGGTAATCACTGAACAATAAACTTTTCACAGCTGCTGTAAAAGTAAGGCTAACTGCTAATTAAATTTAAAAAATAACAAAGCACGTCAATTCAACTCTATTTATTGAGGATAAAACTGAATCCAGATGCTCGACTCAGAAGCTGCTGTTCATTGAAATTAAAACACCATTACTAGCACAAGGTAACTGTGATGACTCACAACAAGTCAGTATGTAACATCCACAATGATTGGCCAACCTGCACACAATCCACTGGAGAACACATAACTGAAAATGATAGTCATTTTATTGTATTTTTTTGTATTATTAATAACAGTAAAATACGTTTTACTGCAGCACACTGTAAATTGTTTGGAAAATGTTGTTGGCAGGGAAACAATTTCTGTATTTCAAATGTTACTGTGATTCCAACCCACAGAACACAGTGTCGTACCGTATCTTTGGAGAGCCACTAGTGGATGAATGGTTTTGTTGTTTCTGGCTATTTAACATATGTTGAGGCTAGACTTGTAAAGATGCTATATTTGTTGCACCTGTGAGTGAGTATGCTCTCCCAATTTAACTCGTATGTGGTTATAGTGCCTCATCAATTTGAAATGTATAGGGGACAGACTGGAGTGGCAGCTGGTCTTAAATCTTAGATGGTTGAGCATTTTTCCATGTCTTTTAGATCTGTTTTGACCTGTAGTTGATGCCAGTTTGAAAGGCTTTGTTAAGGCCTCTAGATGTGACAGAGATGTAAAATACCAAATATTGTCACGAACTTCGTCGAAGTCGGTCCCTCTCCTTGTTCTGGCGGTGTTTTCGACGGTCGAACATCACCGACCTTCTAGCCTCCACTGATTTATTTTTCATTTTCCATTGGTTTTGTCTTGTCTTCCATCACACCTGGTTCCAATCCCATCAATTACATGTTGTGTATTTAACCCTCTGCTGCTACTTATGTTCTGGTCGGTTTGTTGTATGTATTGGTGCTAGTTATGTTCTGGCTGGTTTGTTGTATGTGTTGGTGCTAGTTATGTTCTGGCTGGTTTGTTGTATGTGTTGGTGCTAGTTATGTTCTGGCTGGTTTGTTGTGTTTATTGGTGCTAGTTATGTTCTGGTGTGCGACAGGTTTTGCACCCTCTTATTTTATGTTGTATTTGTTGGTTTCCGGAGTTTTATTTATTTTTATTAAACTGCTCCGTTTATACCAAGTTCACTCTCCTGCGCCTGACTTCCCTGCCACCAGCAAGTAGCCATTACAAATAGTAGTATGCTGTAATATTTTTTACCTATAAACACTTCACCTAGCAGCCAACCTGCTTGCACCCATCCATTGCAATCACAGAAAAATACTTTGAAATACAAACCCCTCCCCTCAATATATTTAATTCATCCATTCATTAATTCATTCATTTAAATTATGGTAGCATTTAATTTCCTTTACAGTATAATACAGTAGATTTTATGGTATTGTACTGTATGTCATTACATAGTATTTGCTTTGATACCATATTTATATATTACTGTAGGTGTACAGAATTCTTCTTGCCACAGAGCTGTCTGTAAGCTACTGTCAAATTCACGGCAACCCCTTTACAGTGCAGGTAATTTACAGGTAACTACCAAAAGTTACAGGACTGTTTCGCTAGCACAGACTGGAATATGTTCTGGGATTCATCCAATGGCATTGAGATCTTTACCACATTAGCGACCTGCTTCATTAATAAGTGCATCGACGACGTCGTCCCCACGGTGACTGTATCCCCACCCAGAAGTCATGGATAACAGGGAACATCTGCTTTGAGCTAAAGGCTAGAGCTACCGCTTTCACTGAGCGGGACACTAATCCGGACGCATACAAGGAATCCCGCTACGCCCTCCGACGAACCATCAAATAAGTGTCAACCTAGAACCAAAAACAAATCCTACTACATCGGCTGTGATGCTCGTCGGATGTGGCAGGGCTTGCAAACGACCATGGATTACAAAGGGAAACCTAGCTGCGAGCTGTCCAGTGACGTGAGCCTACCAATTGAGTTAAACACCTTCAATGCACACTTCGAGGCTAGCAACACTGAACTATGCATGAGAGCGCCAGTTGTTGTGGACGATCACGCTCTCCATAGGCGATGTGAGTAAGACCTTTAAACAGGTTAACATTCTCACAGACGGATTATCAGGAGCCAAACTCAGAGCTGACCAGATGGCAAGTGTCTTCACTGACTTTTTCAACCTCTCCCTGACCCAATCTGTAATACCTACAAGTTTCAAGCAGAACACCATAGTCCCTGTGCTCAAGAACGCCAAGGTAACACGTCCTAACAGGCAGACTAAATAACTTTTTTGCCCGCTTTGAGGACAATACAGTGCCACAGACACGGCCTGCAACGAAAACATGCGGACTCTCCTTCACTGCAGCCGAGGTGAGTAAAACATTTAAACGTGTTAACCATCGCAAGGCTGCAGGCCCAGACGGCATCCCCAGCCGCACCCTCAGAGCATGCGCAGACCAGCTGGCCGGTGTGTTTACGGACATATTCAATCAATCCCTATACCAGTCTGCTGTTCCCACATGCTTCAAGAGGGCCACCATTGTTCCTGTTCCCAAGAAAGCTAAGGTAACTGAGCTAAACGACTACCGCCCCGTAGCACTCACTTCCGTCATCATGAAGTGCTTTGAGAGACTAGTCAAGGACCATATCACCTCCACCCTACCTGACACCCTAGACCCACTCAAATTTGCTTACCGCCCAAATAGGTCCACAGACGATGCAATCTCAACCACACTGCACACTGCCCTAACCCATCTGGACAAGAGGAATACCTATATGAGAATGCTGTTCATCGACTACAGCTCGGCATTCAACACCATAGTACCCTCCAAGCTCGTCATCAAGCTCGAGACCCTAGGTCTCGACCCCGCCCTGTGCAACTGGGTACTGGACTTCCTGACGGGCCGCCCCCAGGTGGTGAGGGTAGGCAACAACATCTCCACCCCGCTGATCCTCAACACTGGGGCCCCACAAGTGTGCTTTCTGAGCCCTCTCCTGTACTCCCTGTTCAACCACGACTGCGTGGCCACGCACGCCTCCAACTCAATCATCAAGTTTGCGGACGACACAACAGTGGTAGGCTTGATTACCAACAACGACGAGACGGCCTACAGGGAGGAGGTGAGGGCCCTCGGAGTGTGGTGTCAGGAAAATAACCTCACACTCAACGTCAACAAAACTAAGGAGATGATTGTGGACTTCAGGAAACAGCAGAGGGAACACCCCCCTATCCACATCGATGGAACAGTAGTGGAGAGGGTAGTAAGTTTTAAGTTCCTCGGCATACACATCACAGACAAACTGAATTGGTCCACTCACACAGACAGCATCGTGAAGAAGGCGCAGCAGCACCTCTTCAACCGCAGGAGGCTGAAGAAATTTGGCTTGTCACCAAAAGCACTCACAAACTTCTACAGATGCACAATCGAGAGCATCCTGGCGGGCTGTATCACCGCCTGGTACGGCAACTGCTCCGCCCACAACCGTAAGGCCTTCCAGAGGGTAGTGAGGTCTGCACAACGCATCACCGGGGGCAAACTACCTGCCCTCCAGGACACCTACACCACTCGATGTTACAGGAAGGCCATAAAGATCATCAAGGACAACAACCACCCGAGCCACTGCCTGTTCACCCCGCTATCATCCAGAAGGCGAGGTCAGTATAGGTGCATCAAAGCTGGGACCGAGAGACTGAAAAACAGCTTCTATCTCAAGGCCATCAGACTGTTAAACAGCCACCACTAACATTGAGTGGCTGCTGCCAAAACACTGACTCAACTACAGCCACTTTAATAATGGGAATTGATGGGAAATGATGTAAAATATATCACTAGCCACATTAAACAATGCTACCTAATATAATGTTTACATACCCTACATTATTCATCTCATATGTATACGTATATTGTGTACTCTATATCATCTACTGCATCCTTATGTAATACATGTATCTCTAGCCACTTTAACTATGCCACTTTGTTTACATACTCATCTCATATGTATATACTGTACTCGATACCATCTCCTGTATCTTGCCTATGCTGCTCTGTACCATCACTCATCCATATATCTTTATGTACATATTCTTTATCCCCTTACACTGTGTACAAGACAGTAGTTTTGGAATTGTTAGTTAGATTACTTGTTGGTTATTTCTGCATTGTCGGAACTAGAAGCACAAGCATTTCGCTACACTCGCATTAACATATGCTAACCATGTGTATGTGACAAATAAAATTTGATTTGATTTGATTTTCCTTACTATCGCCAGTAGCACTCACATCTGTAGCCATGAAATGCTTCTAAAGACGGACCATGGAACACAAGCAACACGTAGCATTCAGAGAGAGCAACATTGGACAATCAACACGTAGCATGCAGAGAGAGCAACATTGGACAATCAACACTTAGCACGCTGACAGAGAACATTGGACAAGCAACACATAGCACGCAGACAGAAAAATAGCATCAGTGTGATAGCTAAAGTGTGATAGCTACAGTGTGATAGCAACAGTGTGATAGCAACAGTGTGATAGCAGCAGTGTGATAGCAACAGTGTGATAGCAGCAGTGTGATTGCAACAGTGTGATAGCAACAGTGTGATAACAGCAGTGTGATAGCAGCAGTGTGATAGCACACACTCACAGCTACACACACACACACACACACACACACACACACACACACACACACCTACATTCACACACTAACAGCTACACACACACACCTACATTCACACACTCACAGCTACACACACACACACACGCACAGCACTGGAATTAACTCTCCGCAGGGAGAGAGGCGGTGAAGATGGAGATAATTCCCTGAAAACCTCACTTCACTCTGGGAATGACAGTCTGACCGTTGCACATGGCCTGGATTAATTATTGATCCACAGGATACAGACTGGTTCAGAGAGGAGTGAAGGAGGGAGGAAGGGAGAAGACGTACTCTGCTTACGGGAGGTAGTAGCGTCAGAGAGAGTAATGAGAGGAGAGAAGAGAGAGAGTAATGAGAGGAGAGAAGAGAGAGAGCAATGAGAGGAGAGAAGAGAGGGAGGAATAGGAGAGAAGAGAGGGAGGAAAAGAAGGAGAGAAGAGAGGGAGGAAAAGAAGGAGAGAAGAGAGGGAGGAATGGAGGGGGAAGAGAGGGAGGAATGGAGGGAGAAGAGAGGGAGGAATGGAAGGAGAAGAGAGGGAGGAATAGAGGAGAGAAGAGATGTAGGAAAAGAAGGAGAGAAGTGAGGAAGGAATAGAGGGAGAAAAGAGGGAGGATTAGAGGGAGAAGAGAGGGAGGAATAGAGGGAGAAGAGAGGGAGGAATGGAGGGAGAAGAGAGGGAGGAATAGAGGAGAGAAGAGATGGAGAGAACATATGTGTAATAGCAGCAGTATAGATGTGTAATATAAGCAGTATAGATGTGTAATAGCAGCAGTATAGATGTGTAATAGTAGCAGTATAGATGTGTTATAGTAGCAGTATAGATGTGTAATAGCAGCAGTATAGATGTATAATAGCAGCAGTATAGATGTGTAATAGCAGCAGTATAGATGTGTAATAGCAGCAGTATAGATGAGTAATAGTAGCAGTATAGATGTGTAATAGCAGCAGTATAGTTGTGTAATAACAGTAGATGTGTAATAGGAACAGTATATATGTGTAATAACAGTAGATGTGTAATAGCAGCAGTATAGATGTGTAATAACAGTAGATGTGTAACAGCAGCAGTATAGATGTGTAATAGCAGCAGTATAGAGGTGTAATAGCAGCAGTATAGATGTGTAATAGCAGCAGTATAGAGGTGTAATAGCAGTAGTATAGATGTGTAATAGCAGCAGTATAGATGTGTAATAGCAGAAGTATAGATGTGTAATAGCAGCAGTATAGATGTGTAATAACAGTAGTATAGATGTGTAATAACACTAGATGTGTTATAGTAGCAGTATAGATGTGTAATAGCAGCAGTATAGATGTGTAATAACAGTAGATGTGTAATAGCAGCAGTATAGATGTGTAATAGCAGCAGTATAGAGGTGTAATAGCATCAGTGTAGATGTGTAATAGTAGCAGTATAGATGTGTAATAGTAGCAGTATAGATGTGTAATAGTAGCAGTATAGAGGTGTAATAGCATCAGTGTAGATGTGTAATAGTAGCAGTATAGTTGTGTAATAGCAGCAGTATAGATGTGTAATAGTAGCAGATAGAGGTGTAATAGTAGCAGTATAGATGTGTAATAACAGTAGATGTGTAATAGTAGCAGTATATATGTGTAATAACAGTAGACGAGTAATAGTAACAGTATAGATGTGTAATATCAGCAGATGTGTAATAGCAGCAGTATAGATGTGTAATAACAGTAGATGTGTAATAGCAGCAGTATAGAGGTGTAATTGTGGCAGTATAGATCTGTAATAGCACTAGTATAGAGGTGTAATAGCAGCAGTATAGATGTATAGTAGTATAGATGTGTAATAGCAGCAGTATATATGTGTAATAACACTAGATGTGTAATATCAGCAGTATAGAAGTGTAATAGCAGCAGTATAGATGTGTAATAGCAGCAGTATAGAGGTGTAATTGTAGCAGTATAGATCTGTAATAGCAGCAGTATAGAGGTGTAATAGTAGCAGTATAGATGTTTAATAGTAGCAGTATAGATGTGTAATAGCAGCAGTATAGATGTGTAATAGCAGCAGTATAGAGGTGTAATAGCAGCAGTATAGATGTGTAATAGCAGCAGTATAGAGGTGTAATAGCAGCAGTATAGATCTGTAATAGCAGCAGTATAGAGGTGTAATAGTAGCAGTATAGAGGTGTAATAGTAGCAGTATAGAGGTGTAATAGTAGCAGTATAGAGGTGTAATAGCAGCAGTATAGATGTGTTATAGTAGCAGTATAGATGTGTAATAGCAGCAGTATAGATGTGTAATAGTAGCAGTATAGAGGTGTAATAGCAGCAGTATAGAGGTGTAATAGTAGCAGTATAGATGTTTAATAGTAGCAGTATAGATGTGTAATAGCAGCAGTATAGATGTGTAATAGCAGCAGTATAGATGTGTAATAGCAGCAGTATAGAGGTGTAATAGTAGCAGTATAGATCTGTAATAGCAGCAGTATAGAGGTGTAATAGTAGCAGTATAGATGTGTAATAGCAGCAGTATAGATGTGCAATAGCAGCAGTATAGATGTGTAATATCAGAAGTATAGATGTGTAATAGCAGCAGTATAGATGTGTAATAGCAGCAGTATAGATGTGTAATAGCAGCAGTATAGAGGTATAATAGCTGCAGTATAGATGTGTAATAGCAGCAGTATAGATCTGTAATAGCAGCAGTATAGAGGTGTAATAGTAGCAGTATAGATGTGTAATAGCAGCTGTATAGATGTGTAATATTAGCAGTATATATGTGTAATAGTAGGATTATAGATGTGTAATAGCAGCAGTAGAGGTGTAATAGCAGCAGTATAGATGTGTAATAGCAGCAGTATATACCAAGGCCAACTTTGAATCATTGATGTACCAGGATTATATACACTGTGCAATAGCCTGGGGATGAGGTTCGTTGGAGGGTGACATACAGCTGGAGAAACAGAGGTGCACACAACACGGTTAGTATTTTTATGCAGGCTACTACTATACCATAGAAGAAGAAGTCTTTCCATTTCAGTAAGCTGTGACTGAGCCGTGGTAGTGTGTATAGCAGGGGTCCCCAACTGGTGGCCCGCCCGACGAATTTGGACACCGAGTGATTATATTTGGCCCCCCAAGTTTTCTTTGTAACTGAAAAAAAAAACATTTTTTAAATGTTGGACACGAAAGACTGTAAAAACTCTGTTTTGGTCTGTTCCAAAGTTTCCTCACACATAATACATTGATATATTTATTTGAATTTGATTTGATTTCACCTTTATTTAACCAGATAGGCCATTTGAGAACAAGTTCTCATTTACAACTGCAACCTGGCCAAGATAAAGCAAAGCAGTGTGACACAAACAACACAGTTACACATGGGATGAACAAACGTACAGTCAATTACACAATAGCAAAATATATGTACAGTGTGTACAAATGTAGTAAGATTTAGGAGGTAAGGCAATAGATAGGCCATAGTGGCTAAATAATTACAATTTAGCATTAACACTGGAGTGATAGATGTGCAGAAGAGGATGTGCAAGTAGAGATCCTGGGGTGCAAAAGAGCAAAAAAAGAAATAACAATATTGGGATGAGGTAGTTGGGTGGGCTATTTGCAGATTGGCTGTGTACAGATGCAATGATCAGTAAGCTGCTCTGACAGCTGATGCTTAAAGTTAGTGAGGGAGATATAAGTCTCCAGCTTCACTGATTTTTGCAATTCGTTCCAGTCATTGGCAGCAGAGAACTGGAAGGAAAGGCGGCCAAAGTAGGAGTTGGCTTTGGGGATGACCAGTGAAATATACCTGCTGGAGCGTGTCCTACGGGTGAGTGTTACTATGGTGACCAGTGAGCTGAGATAAGGTGGGGCTTTCCCTAGCAACGACTTATAGATGACCTGAAGCCAGTGGGTTTGACGACGAATATGAAGCGAGGGCCAGCCAACAAGAGCATACAGGTTGCAGCGTTGGGTAGTATATGGGGCTTTGGTGACAAAACGGATGGCACTGTGATAGACTTCATCCAATTTGCTTAGTAGAGAGTTGGATGCTATTTTGTAAATGACATCGCCGAAGTCAGGGATCGGTAGGATAGTCAGTTTTAAGAGGGTATGTTTAGCAGCTTTGTAACTATGGGGGCGCTATTTCAATATTGGATTAAAAAACGTTCCCATTTTAAGCGCAATATATTGTCACGAAAAGATGCTCGACTATGCATGTAATTGACCGCTTTGGAAAGAAAACACTCTGACGTTTCCAAATCTGCAAAAATATTGTCTGTGAGTGCCCCAGAACTGATTCTACAGGCGAAACCAAGATGAAACTTCAAACAGGAAGTGAACAAAAATTCTGAGGCGCTGTTTTCCATTGTCTCCTTATATGGCTGTGAATGCGACAGGAATGAGCTTAGACTTTCTGCCGTTTCCCCAAGGTGTCGGCAGCATTGTGACGTATTTGTAGGCATGTCATTGGAAGATTGACCATAAGAGAGACTACATTTGCCAGGTGTCCGCCTGGTGTCCTGCGTCGAAATTGGTGCGCAAACGCCAGGTGCAAGTATTTTTCCGTTTGATACAGAGGTGAAACCAGACATCCACGAATGATATATCATCGAAGAGATATGTGAAAAACACCTTGAGGATTGATTCTAAACAACGTTTGCCATGTTTCAGTCGATATTATGGAGTTAATTTGGAAAAAAGTCAGGCGTTTTGGTAGCCAAAGGTGATGTACAAAACGGAGCGATTTCTAATACACAAAGAATCTTTTTGGAAAAACTGAACATTTGCTACAGTGCCTTGCGAAAGTATTCGGCCCCCTTGAACTTTGCGACCTTTGAACATTTCAGGCTTCAAACATAAAGATATAAAACTGTATTTTTTTGTGAAGAATCAACAACAAGTGGGACACAATCATGAAGTGGAACGACATTTATTGGATATTTCAAACTTTTTTAACAAATCAAAAACTGAAAAATTGGGCGTGCAAAATTATTCAGCCCCTTTACTTTCAGTGCAGCAAACTCTCTCCAGAAGTTCAGTGAGGATCTCTGAATGATCCAATGTTGACCTAAATGACTAATGATGATAAATACAATCCCCCTGTGTGTAATCAAGTCTCCGTATAAATGCACCTGCATTGTGATAGTCTCAGAGGTCCGTTAAAAGCGCAGAGAGCATCATGAAGAACAAGGAACACACCAGGCAGGTCCGAGATACTGTTGTGAAGAAGTTTAAAGCCGGATTTGGATACAAAAAGATTTCCCAAGCTTTAAACATCCCAAGGAGCACTGTGCAAGTGATAATATTGAAATGGAAGGAGTATCAGACCACTGCAAATCTACCAAGACCTGGCCGTCCCTCTAAACTTTCAGCTCATACAAGGAGAAGACTGATCAGAGATGCAGCCAAGAGGCCCATGATCACTCTGGATGAACTGCAGAGATCTAGAGCTGAGGTGGGAGACTCTGTCCATAGGACAACAATCAGTCGTATATTGCACAAATCTGGCCTTTGTGGAAGAGTGGCAAGAAGAAAGCCATTTCTTAAAGATATCCATAAAAAGTGTTGTTTAAAGTTTGCCACAAGCCACCTGGGAGACACACCAAACGTGGAAGAAGGTGCTCTGGTCAGATGAAACCAAAATTGAACTTTTTGGCAACAATGCAAAACGTTATGTTTGGCGTAAAAGCAACACAGCTGAACACACCATCCCCACTGTCAAACATGGTGGTGGCAGCATCATGGTTTGGGCCTGCTTTTCTTCAGCAGGGACAGGGAAGATGGTTAGAATTGATGGGAAGATGGATGGAGCCAAATACAGGACCATTCTGGAAGAAAACCTGATGGAGTCTGCAAAAGACCTGAGACTGGGACGGAGATTTGTCTTCCAACAAGACAATGATCCAAAACATAAAGCAAAATCTACAATGGAATGGTTCAAAAATAAAGATATCCAGGTGTTAGAATGGCCAAGTCAAAGTCCAGACCTGAATCCAATCGAGAATCTGTGGAAAGAACTGAAAACTGCTGTTCACAAATGCTCTCCATCCAACCTCACTGAGCTCGAGCTGTTTGCAAGGAGGAATGGGAAAAAATTTCAGTCTCTCGATGTGCAAAACTGATAGAGACATACCCCAAGCGACTTACAGCTGTAATCGCAGCAAAAGGTGGCGCTACAAAGTATTAACTTAAGGGGGCTGAATAATTTTGCACGCCCAATTTTTCAGTTTTTGATTTGTTAAAAAAGTTTGAAATATCCAATAAATGTCGTTCCACTTCATGATTGTGTCCCACTTGTTGTTGATTCTTCACAAAAAAATTAAGTTTTATATCTTTAGGTTTGAAGCCTGAAATGTGGCAAGAGGTCGCAAAGTTCAAGGGGGCCGAATACTTTCGCAAGGCACTGTATCTAACTGAGAGTCTCCTCATTGAAAACATCCGATGTTCTTCAAAGGTAAATTATTTTATTTGAATGCTTTTCTTGTTTTTGTGAAAATGTTGCCTGCTCAATGCTACGCTAAATGCTACGCTAGCTATCAATACTGTTACACAAATGCTTGTTTTGCTATGGTTGAAAAGCATATTTTGAAAATCTGAGATGACAGTGTTGTTAACAAAAGGCTAAGCTTCAGAGCTAGCATATTTATTTCATTTCATTTGCGATTTTCATGAATAGTTAACGTTGCGTTATGCTAATGAGCTTGCGGGGATAATTACACTCCTGGAGACAGGTTTTTTTGGTAGCCAAACGTGATGTACAAAACGGAGCGATTTCTAATACACAAATAATATTTTTGGAAAAACTGAACATTTGCTATCTAACTGAGAGTGTCCTCATTGAAAACATCTGAAGTTCTTCAAAGGTCAATTATTTTATTTGAATGCTTTTCTTGTTTTTGTGAAAATGTTGCACGCTGAATGCTACGCTAAATGCTACGCTAAATGCTACGCTAGCTATCAATACTGTTACACAAATGCTTGTTTTGCTATGGTTGAAAAGCATATTTTGAAAATCTGAGATAACAGTGTTATTTCATTTCATTTGCGATTTTCATGAATAGTTAACTATGCGTTATGGTAATGAGCTTGAGGCTATAAATAGGATCCCGGATCCGGGTTTGCTCGTCGCAACTGGTTAAAACCTCTAGTAACTCCCCATCCCGGGTCCGGGAGCATAATCATCGACTGACACTAATTAGCATAACGCAACGGACATAAATATTCCTATAAAATATTCCTATTCATGAAAATCACAAGTGAAATATATTGAGAAACAGCTTAGCCTTTTGTTAATCACACTGTCATCTCAGATTTTCAAAATATGCTTTACAGCCAAAGCTAGACAAGCATTTGTGTAAGTTTATCGATAGCCTAGCACAGCATTTTGTCCAGCTAGCAGCAGGTAACTTGGTCACGGAAATCAGAAAAACAATCCAATTAAATCGTTTACCTTTGATGAGCTTCGGATGTTTTCACTCACGAGACTCCCAGTTAGATAGCCAATGTTCCTTTTTTCCCAAAATATTATTTTTGTAGGCAAAATAGCTCCGTTTGTTCTTCACGTTTGGCTGAGAAATCGCCCACGAAAACGGCGAAAAATATTCCAAATTAGCTCCATAATATCAACAGAAACATGGCAAACGTTGTTTCTGATCAATCCTCAAGGTGTTTTTCAAATATCTATTAGATAATATATCCACCGGGACAATTGGTTTTTGAGTAGGACCGATTGGAATAATGGCTACCTCTGTATTTTACGTGAGAATCACTCTGGGAGCCTTCAGGTGACCAGTTGCGCAATGTAGCCGCTTACGGGTATTCTTCAACATAAATGTGTACAATATTTTTACAGCTTTGGAAACTTTAGAGTGTTTTCTATCCTAAGCTGTCAATTATATGCATGTTCTAGCATCTTGTCCTGACAAAATATCCCGTTTACTACGGGAACGTTATTTTTCCAAAAATGAAAATACTGCCCCCTAGTCACAAAAGGATTTATTAAGTGAAGGAGGCTTTGTTGCAAAATAGGAAGCCAATTCTAGATTCCATTTTGGATTGGAGATGCTTAATGTCAGTCTGGAAGGAGAGTTTACAGTCTAACCAGATATATGAGATTGTATACAAATGTAAGTAAGGTTTGTTTCAGTCTGCTTGCAGTTTACAAATGATTTGTAATTATGTTCCGACCCCGTAACCTTGCGCTCAAGAAAAAATCATCCTGCGGCTGAATCTAGTTGATAATCTAGTTGACAATGCCTGGTGTATAGTGTTGTGGTGGTATGGCTATAAGTATGTGTAGTATAATAGTATATTAGTATATACTAGTATATTAGTATATTAGTTTAAAATGCACATGTTTTTTGGGGTGGCAGTGGTTAGAGCATTGTACTAATAACCTGACAGGTTGCTAAATCGAATCGCAGAGCTACCAAGGTAAAACTCTGTCGTTCTGCCCCTGAACAAGGCAGTTAAACCCACTGTTCTTAGAACATCATTGTAAATAAGAATTTGTTCCTAACTGACTTGCCTAGTAAATAAAAAAATACTTGAATGTACTACTTAAGTAGATTTTTCGGTGCACCTGTACACTACTTTTATATTTATATTTTTGACAGCTTTTACTTCTACTTCACTACATTCTGTCACGTTCTGACCTTTATTTCCTTTGTTTTGTCTTTATTTAGTATGGTCAGGGTGTGAGTTGGGGTGGGCAGTCTATGTGTGTTTTTCTATGTTGGGGTTTTGAGTTCAGCCTAGTATGGTTCTCAATCAGAGGCAGGTGTCGTTAGTTGTCTCTGATTGAGAATCATACTTAGGTAGCTTGGGTGTTTGTTTCCGTGTGAGTGTTTGTTGCCACACGGTACTGTTTCGGTTTTCGTTCATGTTCACGTTTATTGTTTTGTATTTCATAGTGTTCAGTTTATGTCTTAAAATAAACGTTATGGACACTTACCACGCTGCGCATTGGTCCTCCGATCCTTCTCGCTACTCCTCCTCAGAAGAGGAGGAAGAATGCCGATACACATTCATTAAGAGCATTATATACTTTTTACTCCATACATGTTCCCTGACACCCAAAAGTAGTTACATTTTGAATGCTTAGCAGTAGAGAAATGGTCCAATTCACACAATTATCAAGATAGCATCCCTGGTCATCCCTACAGCCTCTGATCTGGAGGACTCACTAAACAGAGAACATCCCTGGTCATCCCTACTGCCTCTGATCTGGCGGACTCACTTACCAAGATAGCATCCCTGGTCATCCCTACAGCCTCTGATCTGGAGCTTGCTCCTGGCTATATATACATTTAAAAACTGGAAAACCATGCCATCTGGTTTGCTTAATAAGGAATTTGAAATGATTCATACTTTTAATTTTTATACTTAACTATATTTTAGCAATTACATTTACTTTTGATATTTAAGTATATTTAAAAACAAATACTTTTAGACTTTTATACAAGCAGAATTTTACTGGTTGACTTTCACTTTTACTTCAGTCTTTTCCCATTAGGGTATCTTGACTTTTACTCAATTATGACAATTGGGTTATTTTTCACCACTGGTATTGAATGCTGATGTGTGGTCGTATGGCTGTAAGTGTGTCATCCCTCAGAAATAGAACACAGTGTAACCTACAGGGACTGATGGGAACGCTTGCTCAATGCTCACAACCAGGCCACTGCAGCCCTCAGACCAATCACAGGATAATATGTGTCACACCCTGATCTGTTTCACTTGTCTTTGTGATTATTTCCACCCCCCTCCAGGTGTCGCCCATCTTCCCCATTATCCCCTGTGTATGTATACCTGTATTCTCTGTTTGTCTGGTGCCAGTTAGTTTTGTTCCTTCAAACCTACCAGCGTTTTCCCCCTGCTCCTGTCTGTGCTTTAGTGCCTATCCTACCTGTCCTGACCCTGAGACTGCCTGCTTTCCTGTACCTTTGCCCCCACCTGTCTGGATTCTGACCTCTGCCTGACCTGACCGTGAGCCTGCCTGCTGTCCTGTACCTTTGCCCCACCTGTCTGGATTCTGACCTCTGTCTGCCTTGACCCTGAGCCTGCCTGCTGTCCTGTACCTTTGCCCCACCTGTCTGGATTCTGACCTCTGTCTGCCTTGACCCTGAGCCTGCCTGCTGTCCTGTACCTTTGCCCCACCTGTCTGGATTCTGACCTCTGCCTGACCTGACCCTGAGCCTGCCTGCTGTCCTGTAGCTGTGCCCCACCTGTCTGGATTCTGACCTCTGCCTGACCTGACCCTGAGCCTGCCTGCTGTCCTGTACCTTTGCCCCACCTGTCTGGATTCTGACCTCTGCCTGACCTGACTCTGAGCCTGCCTGCTGTCCTGTACCTTTGCCCCCACCTGTCTGGATTCTGACCTCTGCCTGACCTGACCCTGAGCCTGCCTGCTGTCCTGTACCTTTGCCCCCACCTGTCTGCATTCTGACCTCTGCCTGACCTGACCCTGAGCCTGCCTGCTGTCCTGTACCTTTTGTCTGCCCCTGTTCGAGGAATAAACTTTGTTACTTTGACACTGTCTGCGCCTGGGTATTACCTTAAACCTGATAAATATGCCTACATTTATTAGACAGACAAGACACATATCCACACTGGAAAATTCTCAGCAACAAAAGAGTGATCAAAATTATCTTTACTTGTTAATATTTGATGTCATGTCTAAATATGATGATCATTTTTATGTTTCGGGCATTGATGTGATAACAGTTGACAAGTATTGATTATAGTATTGTGATATATGCAAGGTAAATTCCTGAAGAGTCTATTGACACACCTGTGCATCAATCTAAGAAACGTAATAAAAAATTCCCCATCGAAATCCGTCAGTGTAACTAAGCTAGAGATATCCGTTTGGTTTGCATGGGCTGCGTCTCAATCCTACACATTCGTCTATGTCAGCCTTCCGCATCTGCGTTGGAAGGTGGCTGGAGCTATAGAGGTGTTTGTCAGACCATGAGACACCCAAAAAATCTGTCTTTTCACGAACACGTCTGTAGCATCTGAACTGTCCTATGACCCCTCTATGGAAAGGGGAGGCTCTCACGAACACGATGGTGTTCTCCAATTTGCTCTATGGCTCCTATATGTGTCACGTGACCCGTCTGAAGGTAACCCATACAAATGAATGGAAGTATGGAGGTAGGTGACCTCTCTTATATCTTATAGGATAAAATACTTCAAAAACCTCATTCCTTATGATTTATTTTTTAACTGTCTTTTTTTGCCATTTATAAATGCCTTATTCAATGCATTTCTCTGGGCTACAGTAGTAAAGGCCAAATTCTATATTTTATCAAATAATTTATATTTTTTATACCTGAAGGGATGCTTAAAAAAAAAAAATCAAATAGCTAAATGGTCAATGGTATGACCATCTTAAAACAATTCCAATTTGTTGACCCCCTTCCCCATCCCAACGGCATAGACTTTTAGAGGCGTGTGTGTGTGTGTGTGTGTGTGTGTGTGTGTGTGTGTGTGTGTGTGTGTGTGTGTGTGTAGACGATGGTGTACAAATCAAATTACAGCAGTCCATCACATTGTCAGGCAGACAACTCAGACAGGTGAGTTAGGGACAGAAAGAACCATGCCCTCAGTCCATCAACTCCCCATTCCACACACACACCTTTCTCTCTCTCTCTCTCTCATCCACCCCTCTCTCCATCCTTCTCTCAATCCCTCTCTCCATCCCTCTTTTCTTCACTCTCTTATCCCATAACATAACGTACTGTCATGACGTTGCCCTCTTTGGACACAGTGAGCACCATCCCCCTACCTCTGCACCATCCCCCTCTTTCTGTCTCCTACACCCAGGCTGCTGTGGTCAGAGAGGTCGACAATTCCCAGAGGAGATCCTCTCCTCATGACCAGAGTATAGAGAGAGAGTGAGTTTTCATAGAGAGAACAAAGGAATTTCTTCCACCTCACAGAACTTGAGGTCTGAACAACGTTTATGTTCCGGAGAAGGTATAAAAGATCGGTGAAGAATCCAGCTACGAACTGGTCCGTTTGGTACAATTTTGTGAAACTCATGAGAGACAATACGGCCACATTACCATAACTCTGTTTATACAATAGCCTCAGTTATGAGGCTTACATCTAATTGTTGTATGAAATGACTGAGTAAAGATGAAACTATTTGTGAAATGATGTGATGCTATGTAATGATGTTAAAGTGAGAGAATTGTATTTCTGTTTTAAAGATTCACAAAGTCATTGGCACGCCCCGAGGGGCACAGACAGGATCTGGCGTCATGGGACAGCCCTTTTCTATGTTATGAATAAAAACCCCACCTGGGTGTTTCCACTTCAGACCGAGCTTACCTCAATTACTAGAGGGCTAAGGGTTGAGACCAGTTTACCTCGATAGAGAGAGGGCCAAGTTTTAAGACCAGACCTGTATCACAGAGGGAAATAAGGTTTAAGTAGATTGCTGAATCTTTTAACCATCCCATGTGGTTAACCTGTTGCGTGTAGGGGGCAGTATTTTGATGTTTGGAGGAAAAACGTACCCAAATTAAGCTGCCTATTTCTCAGGCCCAGAATCTAGAATAGACATATAATTGTCAGATTAGGATAGAAAACACTCTAAAGTTTCCATAACTGTCAAAATATTGTCTGTGAGTATAACAAAACTGATATTGCAGGTGAAAACCTGAGGAAAATCCAACCCGGAAGTGGCTTCTATTTTGAAAGCTCCATGTTCCATAGCCTGCCTTCGCTCCATTTAAAGGGATATCAACCAGATTCCTTTTCCTACAGTCTTTAGTTATGTTCACACCATGTCTTTAGACAAAGATCACATCGCATCATTGTATGGCTGTGTCACGGCTGGCTGAAGGACTGGACCAAGGTGCAGCATGGTAAGCGTACATTTTAACTCAATTTAAAAATGAAACCGACAAAACGAAGAACAAAAAAACAACCGCAAAGCTTTGGGCTATGCGCCCTGAACAACTACACAGTTAAGTTCACACAAAACAGGTGGGGTAAAGGGGTACCTAAGTATGGTTCTCAATCAGAGACAACAATAGACAGCTGTCCCTGATTGAGAACCATACCAGGCCAAGACATTGAAATACAGAACATAGAAAAAAGGACATAGAATGCCCACCCTAGTCACACCCTGGCGTAACCAAAATAGAGGATAAAAAGCCTTTCTATGGCCAGGGCGTGACAGGCTGGGTGCCAGCAGCGTTTTTTTATGCACAACAGCTTGGAGAAGCCATTTTCTCTCTCTCTCTCCTATTGAAGAAGCTACAGTCCCGGTTGATATATTATCGATTATATATTGTAAAAACAACCTGATGATTGATTATATTATATTATTGATTATGGGGCGGCAGGGTAGCCTTGTGGTTAGAGCGTTGGACTAGTTGGACTAGTGACCGGAAGGTCACAATGCTACCTTATATAATGTTACTTACCCTACATTATTCATCTCATATGCATACGTATATACTGTACTCTATATCATCGACTGCATCCTTATGTAATACATGTATCACTAGCCACTTTAACTATGCCACTTTGTTTACATACTCACCTCATGTATATACTGTACTCGATACCATCTACTGTATCCTGCCTATGCTGCTCTGTACCATCACTCATTCATATATCCTTATGTACATATTCTTTATCCCCTTACACTGTGTATAAGACAGTAGTTTTGGAATTGTTAGTTAGATTACTTGTTGGTTATTACTGCATTGTCGGAACTAGAAGCACAAGCATTTCGCTACACTCGCATTAACATCTGCTAACCATGTGTATGTGACAAATAAAATTTGATTTTTTGAAATTCTATACTGCCATTGTATTGGAGTGGAGGAAGGACAGTTTTTAACCTATGACGTCATTTTTAGTTTATAACCTGTTGTAAATTGAACCATGATCAGTACTCTCGAGAATAAATGCGATTGATTGATTTTGAGACTGGTCTCTGTCTATTTTATGCAAATAAAGTATCTTACAAATTCTTAGAAATGGGCGGAGTGTTTTAATTGAATTGGTTGATAAACATATAGGAATCTAATTCCTTTAACAAAAATCCAACCAGAAAGTGGGAAATCTGAGGATTGTAGTTTTTCAACTCATTGCCTATCGAATACACAGTGTCTGTGGGGTCATATTGCACTTCCTAAGGCTTCCACTAGGTGTCAACAGTCTTTATAAGGTTGTTTGAGGCTTCTACTGTGAGGTGGGGGTGAATGAGAGCTGATTCAACCAGAGGCCTGCCAGAGTGCCATGAGCTGATCACGCGTGCACACGTGAGAGCGACCTGCGTTCCATTGCAATTCTAAAGACACATGAATTCTCCGGTTGGAACATTATTGAAGATTTATTTTAAAAACATGCTAAAGATTGATTATATACATCGTTTGACATGTTTCTACGAACTGTAATATAACTTTTTGAACTTTCCGCCTGAACTTTTGCCTGGACTTGCCCGCGCCTTGTGAGTTTGGATTTGTTTACCAAACGTGCTAACAAAAGGAGGTATTTGGACATAAATTATGGACTTTATTGAACAAAACAACATTTATTGTGGAACGGGGATTCCTGGGAGTGCATTCTGATGAAGATCATCAAAGGTAAGTGAATATTTATAACTCTATTTCTGACTTTTACTGACTCCACAACATGGCGGGTATCTGCATGGCTTGTTTTTGTTGTCTGAGCGCCATACTCAGACACATGATGGTGTTTGCTTTTTCCGTAAAGCTTTTTTGAAATCTGACACAGCGGAATGTTGTCGAGACAGCCGTAATAACTTTTTTATTATATCCTTTATTTAACTTGGCAAATTCTTATTTACAATGACGGCCTACACCGGTCAAACCCGGACGACACTGGGCTAATTGTGCAGCGCCCTATGGGACTCCCAATCACGGCCATTAGTGATACAGCCTGTATTCGAAACAGGCTGTATGTAGTAATACGCCCTGGCCTCATCTCTTGGAGCCCAACACAAGGTGTGATGCTTCAGTTGTCAGGGCCTCACATCTCCCCTCTTATCAGCTGGACAAGGTCAAAAGGAGTAGTCTCACATCTCCTCTCGTATCAGCTGGACAAGGCCAAAAGGAGTAGTCTCACATCTCCCCTCGTATCAGCTGGACAAGGCCAAAAGGAGTAGTCTCACATCTCCCCTCTTATCAGCTGGACAAGGCCAAAAGGAGTAGTCTCACATCTCCCCTCTTATCAGCTGGCCAAGGCCAAAGGGAGTAGTCATGTCAAGGAAGGATGAAAGTCTCGCATTTCACCTTTATTGGCAGGTATGCTATTGAACATGGAACAGCACACATACAGACTCACACAAAGGGGATGGATTCTCTCTCTGGTTTAGTTCACTATATTCTATCTCTGTCTTAGTTCCCTATATTATCTCATTTTATCTCTCTGTCTTAGTTCCCCATATTATCTCTCTGTCTTAGTTCCCAATATTATCTCTCTGTCTTAGTTCCCAATATTATCTCTCTGTCTTAGTTCTCTAACGTCTCTATCTGTTTTAGTTCCGTAAATTATCTAACTGTCTTAGTTCCCTATATTATCTATCTGTCTTAGTTCCCTATAGTATCTATCTGTTTTAGTTCCGTAAATGATCTATCTGTCTTAGTTCCCTATAGTATATATCTGTCTTAGTTCCCTATGTTATCTCTCTGTCTTAGTTCCCTATAGTATCTCTTTATCTTAGTTCCCTATAGTATCTCTCTGTCTTAGTTCCCTATATTATCTCTCTGTCTTAGTTCCCTATATTATCTCTCTGTCTTAGTTCCCTATAGTATCTATCTGTTTTAATTTCCTATAGTATCTCTCTGTCTTAGTTCCCTATAGTATCTCTCTGTTTTAGTTCCCTATAGTATCTATCTGTTTTAATTTCCTATATTATCTCTCTGTTTTAGTTCACCATATCAACCTGCAGCAGGAGGCTTATGCTGCCCTCTTCTGGATTAAGGGAGCACTTACAATGCTACAAGTCGGGTGTGATATTTGCACCCATTTAGGAATGACACCAACTCACAGAGTGTGTGTGTGTGTGTGTGTGTGTGTGTGTGTGTGTGTGTGTGTGTGTGTGTGAGTGTGTGTGTGTTTGCGCGTGTGTGTTTGCGCGTGCGTGTGTGTGTGTGTGTGTGTGTGTGTGTGTGTTTGCGCTTGTGCGTGTGTTGAACCTGGCCCATGGGAGACGTAGAGGGGGAGGGCAGGGGGTCGGGAGGGTTGGAGAGGGGTAAAGTAACGTGTTGTGACTATCTAATAGAAAGAGAGATGTTTTGTTGATGTGAGCGCTAAAGCTTCTGCCTACTCACCACGACACATAATTGGAGAGTTGATCTGAGGATAGAATCATCTACATGAATAATGCTGTAGTCAATCATAATGCATTAGAAACTAGACCTCGTGGAAAAAAAACACCATTAACCTCCAGCTTTAACAAACACTGTGAATGATAGAATGTGTTGTTTTTTTTACCAGTAATGTTTCACCACTTACTGATTACTAGTGTCTGATTTGCTTACAGGACCTCATTGTTCTCCAGCTTCCTATGAGGTAAACATATATATTGCAGTATGACTGCATTGATAGCAGGCTACCTTATAGTGCATTATAACACTTTCTATCAGCACGTATAACAGCTCCTAGTGCATTATATCATCATGGTATCTGCTGTGTCCTGCCACCAGAGAGCACTGTGGTACAATACAAGGATAGTCTACATACTGACAGCTACTACACGTTGGTGCTCATCTCTCTGTATCGGCCTACAAGAGCTAACTGCGATTGGACGTTGTTGCACCAGACTAGCTAATAAATGCATGTTCTGCAATTCAACCTTTGCTAAGCCCCGCCCCATCGGGTTATTGTTTCTACCAAGGTCAACATTTTCCCGGGAAGCTCAAATAAAGCTCAAGCTCAATTCCTGGGAAGCTCGATTGGTTTGTTTCAAGAAAAAGTTGATTAAGGATGTCAAGTGAAAGCCACCCGAGTCAACCCAATACAACACTGGACAGAAAGTGATAACAGACCAAGGTTCATAGACTGGAAGTGATAACAGACCAAGGATCCTAGACAGAAAGTGATAACAGACCAAGGTTCCTAGACAGGAAGTGATAACAGAACAAGCATCTTAGACAGAAAGTGATAACAGAACAAGGTTCCTAGACAGGAAGTGATAACAGACCAAGGTTCCTAGACAGGAAGTGATAACAGAACAAGGTTCCTAGACAGGAAGTGATAACAGAACAAGGTTCCTAGACCGGAAGTGATAACAGAACAAGGATCCTAGACAGAAAGTGATAACAGACCAAGGTTCCTAGATAGAAAGTGATAACAGACCAAGTTTCCTAGAGAGAAAGTGATAACAGACCAATGTTCCTAAACAGGAAGTGATAACAGACCAAGGTTTCTAGAGAGAAAGTGATAACAGACCAAGGATCCTAGATAGGAAGTGATAACAGACCAAGGATCCTAGACAGAAAGTGATAACATAACAAGGATCCAAGACAGAAAGTGATAACAGAACAAGTTTCCTAGAAAAGTTATTTGTTATTGGTTTTTATAGCCAACGCCCTCATGTATTCCCCCCTAGAGACAACGTCCTCGCACGGGCACAATCACCATTTTTTTCATATTTTAATCACTGTTTATTAATAAAAATCCATATGATTAAATTAGACTTCCTGGTTTTTGTATGAGCTGAGTCTCAATCCACCGCGTCCATCAATGGCAGCCTTCTGCACCTGTGTTGGAAGGTGGCTGAGTTATAGCGCTGTTTGTCTGACCAATAGAAATCCCCCCAAAAATCTGTAAAGTCTGACCGGTTTGAGCTACAAACTAATATGGAAAGCTTTAGACCCTCATGAACAGGGACGTGTTTTGCCCTACAAGGCCCACAAGCTTCACAGGACTCGTGGGAAGGCTTACCATTGACTGTGCAGTAAAACATTTATGAAAATGAATATACTTTTTGGGAACCATTTAGCAGACACTCTTATCCAGTGCATTTTACACATTCAATTGGGATTAAGTGCCTTGTTCAAGTGTGCATGAATGGATTTTCCAACTAATCGGCTCTGGGATTTGAACCAGTGACATTTCAGTTATTAGCTCAAAGCACCAGGGCTACACTTATTTTACACATGCAACTTTCCTATATCTGTCAGATGCATTTCAAACACCTCAAACCATATCTCCTTATCATTTGTTTATTTTGTTGCCGTATATGAATGTATTAGTCAATATGTTTTTATGGGATTATAGCAGTAAAAGCCACATTCAATGTTTCATCAGATAATTGTTTTAAAAATTATTCAAATGAAATAGCTTATTAATGGTCCATCTTATGATGGTAGTACCGGTGTTCCCAACTTAAGTGTTGATACAAATACCTGTCATTGAAAATACAAAGTCATTTGTGTGATATTAGGTTTCTATATTGTGTAAAAGGGCTCCATTTTAGTCATTTATCAGACACTCTTATCCAGAGTGACTTACAGGAGCAATTAGGGTTAAGGGCACATCCACCGATTTTTCACCTAGTCAGCTCAAGGATTTGAACCAGTGACCTTTCTCTCACGAGCCCTATTGAGATTTATTACATTGAAAATATCTACACTCTCTCTTTAAGAGCGTCAAGTTAGTGAGCTATATGTCATGCAAGAGATCAGTCTGTCATTCCTTGCTATGATCATTCTTCTTTAAAAGAAGCTTTCCCTTTTTCCTTTCTTTCTGTGCAACCCAAATGTTTAAATGTACTGGTAAAGTAACCAGGTGGTTAGCTAGCGAGCTAATGAGGTAACATGACTGAACAAGGTGTACTGGTAAAGTAACCAGGTGGTTAGCTAGCTAGCTAATGAGGTAACATGACTGAACAAGGTGTACTGGTAAAGTAACCAGGTGGTTAGCTAGCTAGCTAATGAGGTAACATGACTGAACGAGGTGTACTGGTAAAGTAACCAGGTGGTTAGCTAATGAGGTAACATGACTGAACGAGGTGTACTGGTAAAGTAACCAGGTGGTTAGCTAATGAGGTAACATGACTGAACAAGGTGTACTGGTAAAGTAACCAGGTGGCTAGCTAATGAGGTAACATGACTGAACAAGGTGTACTGGTAAAGTAACCAGGTGGTTAGCTAGCTAGCTAATGGGGTAACATGACTGAACAAGGTGTACTGGTAAAGTAACCAGGTGGTTAGCTAGCTAGCTAATGAGGTAACATGACTGAACAAGGTGTAATGGTAAAGTAACCAGGTTGTTAGCTAGCTAGCTAATGAGGTAACATGACTGAACAAGGTGTAATGGTAAAGTAACCAGGTTGTTAGCTAGCTAGCTAATGAGGTAACATGACTGAAAAAGGTGTACTGGTAAAGTAAAGTAAACAAATGCCGGTGAGAGATTTATGAAGACGGCTTCAAGGGGTACTGAACTTCCTCATTTGGCTTAGTTTTGTTGTTGTTCAGGATAGGGGGCGGTATTTCCCCTTTGGATGAATTGCTTTACAACAGCCTCAATTCGTCGGGTGCATGGGCTCTACAAGGTGTCGAAAGCGTTCCACATTGATGCTGGCCCATGTTGACTCCAATGCTTCCCACAGTTGTGTCAAGTTGGCTGGACGTCCTTTGGTTGGTAGACCATTCTTGATACACACAGGAAACTGTTGAGCATTAAAAAAAAACAGCAGTATTGCAGTTCTTTACACAAACCGGTGTGCCTGGCACCTACTACCATACCCCGTTCAAAGACACTTAAACATTTTGTCCTGCCCATTCATCCTCTGAATGGCACACACACGCAATCCAAGTGACCAGTGACATCAATCAGAAATGATAGATTTCACCTGGAATCACCTGGTCAGTATGTAATGGAAAGAGTAGGTGTTCTTAATGTTTTGTACACTCAGTTGTACATTATTATAATAATTAAAAAAATGCATCTGTAAACTTAGTAGATATCACCATCTAGAGGCTTAGACTCTGACATAAACAACTGCCACTCCCACTGCCACTCCCTCTCTCTCTGCAGAAAAAGCTAAATACATATGTTGGCATACCTGCTCCCGCCCCCCCTCCTTGGCGCTCGAAGCATTACTCACTCTTACCACCATCATTACGCACACCTGCCCCCCCCCCCCCCCCCCCCCCCCCCCCCGTGTGCTGACTCAGCTTCTACCTGTCTGTTCCCAAATGAAAGTTGACCCCCCTGTACCTGCTTCTCCAGCATCAGTCACTACCTACTGTATCAATATATTTGACTGCATCCGTAAATGTTTCATGCTCTCTCTCTGTTTCCAAGTAGACCATGTGGTTAGTGCACCGTACTACATCTCTGTTGCCAAAATAAACTATGCACTGCTGGGTCATTGATGGCTGTTGGGTCATTGATGGCTGATGGCTGTTGGGTCATTGATTTGGAATCTATGCCTTCCAAGTGCAACACTGTAGGTTGTAAAATAACACCAACTTCCATGTGTGCCATATCCTTCGATGAGTGCTAGCATATATCAAGTTTTATGCTTTAATACGTTACCAATGAGGCCATCTTGATAACTCCTCATACAGAATGAATGGCACAAGGACAAATGCAAATGTTCATGTAGCCTGATTCATTAGCAAGCCAAAACCACAACATATGAAACTTATTTACTATATTAATCTATAATACGTTTTATGTGAGCCTATCTAGTTTGCATGTTCAACCATGTCTGCTTGTAAAGCCACAATGCAAAAAAAAAGGTGTCCTCTGTTGAACCAGTCAGCACTTTCCTCAGCCGGCCGGTATTGGTTAGTTTGCAGCCTGTTTGCAGTCAAAACAGTAGCTTCATTCACTGCCTACAAAAAAGACTCCTACCACACAAGACAGAACAATGGTAAGACACACCTGTTAATTAAATAATATGCCATGAAGAAGAGATGATTGAGATATCTTAAATTATTTATCAAATGTATGCCAATATGTTATGTCATGTTTCACTGTGAAATCACGCGTTTATATAAAAAAATAACATCTCTATGAGACCCGCTGTACTGATTGGTAGAGTAGTTTGTGAAAGTTGAAGGTTGGATTGGCTGTATTTATTGATGTTTGTACACTGCCTATGGTATCCAACAACTAATGTATCTACTAACACATAATAGAATGCAGTACTTGTATTATTGATGTGCTAGACGCAAGAGTGAGTCAAGGTTAGCGAATGAAATAGCAACAGTGTCGAGGTGAATCAGCTTCTTGCTGTGCCACACCTGTCAGGTGGATGGATTATCTTGGCAAAGGAGAAATGCTCACAAACAGGGACGTAAACACATTTGAGAGAAATAAGCTTGTTGTGCATTATTTCAGCTCATGAAACATAGGACCAACACTTGGTCGTTTATATTTTTGTTCAGTAATAAATAACATTCAGTCCTTAAACAGACTGATCATTACAGAGGTGCGCCTTGTGCTGGGGACAGTTAAAATATATGAAGTGTTATATGAACTGTAACTCAGTAAAAATTTTGAAATTGTTGTATGTTTTGTTTATGTTTTGGTCAGTATACATAGCTCATGCACAAAGCAGTACAAGTTTACTGAGTGACTGATTCAAAACAGCAATATTTTATAAATAACCAGACAAATACATTTGCAGAGCTTTTAGATACACAAATACCAGTCAAACATTTGGACACACCTACTCATTCAAGGGTTTTCCCTCATATTTTTCCTTATAGTGAAGACATCCAAAACATGAAATAGCACATATGGAGTCATGTAACCAAAAAAAGTGTTAAACAAATCAAAATATGTTTTACATTTAAGATTAAGATTCTTCAAAGTAGCCACCCTTTGCCAATGATGACAGCTTTGCACACTCTTGGCATTCTCTTATGTAAAAAATAGTAAAAAAAATAAAGAAAAACCCTTGAATGAGTTGGTGTGTCCAAACTTTTGACTGGTACTGGTACAGGTCAAGTGGTGAAGAGAAGACTAAGTAAACACCAGTAACATGGAAATGAGTAAATGAGTCAATGTAAAACAATGTAATTACACAGATCAAGTGGTGAAGAGAAGAGACACAAAGTCAACAGCAATAAACATGGAAATTAGGAAATGAGTCAATGTAAAAAAGTCACGTTAGTGATCCACCACCTTAACGAGTGAATAAGAAAAGCAAACCAAATCCAACTTGTCACAAATACAATAGGTGTAGACTTTACCGTGAAATGCTTACTTACAAGCCCTTAACCAACAATGCAGTTCAAGAAATAGAGTTAATAAAATATTTACCAAATAAACAACATGTTTGTTTTTTTCACCTTTATTTAACCAGGTAGGCTAGTTGAGAACAAGTTCTCATTTACAACTGCGACCTGACCAAGATAAAGCAAAGCAGTGCGACACAAACAACAACACAGAGTTACACATGGAGTAAAACAAGGGTACAGTCAATAACACAATAGAAAAAATAAAGTCTATATACAGTGTGTGCAAATGGCATGAGGAGGTAAGGCAATAAATAGACCATAGTAGCAAAGTAATTACAATTTAGCAGATTAAAACTGGAGTGATAGATGAGCAGATGATGATGAGCAGATGATGGTGTGTAAGTAGTGGTACTGTTGTGTAAGTAGTGATACTGGTGTGTAAGTAGTGATACTGGTGTGTAAGTAGTGATACTGGTGTGTAAGTAGTGATACTGGTGTGTAAGTAGAAATACTGGTGTGCAAAAGAGCAGCAAAGTAAATAAAAACAATATGGGGATGAGGTAGGTAGATTGGGTGGGCTATTTACAGATGGACTATGTACAGCTGCAGCCATCGGGGTTAGCTGCTCAGATAGCTGATGTTTAAAGTTAGTGAGGGAAATATAAGTCTCCAAATGACATAATAAAGTAACAATAACGAGGCTGTATACACAGGGGGTACCGGTACCGAGTCAATGTGTACAGGCTAGTCCAGGTAATATTCACTGGCTATTTTAGCATGTAAATCTTGGTGGTGGAAACTACATTTTTGTTGTTGATGCATGCCAGCAAAGGCACTACACAACACTAAATAATACATGAATTGCACTATAACGGTTACAAATGGTTCCCACATTAGGGCCTACAGAAAGCTGTCCCAACAGCAGAGCTGTTTCTTTTCAGCACCATGTAATGAATCCGTACCACCGCTAAACCTGGCTATCAGCGGAGCCTTGTCTGACAGCAAAACAGTTCATTCAGCCTCATTTACTGCCCTTTTAAAAAAACATAGCTGATATGGCTGACTTGCTTGAACAAATGTGGTTTCTAATGACAATTGAACAGGAAGGTGGGGTGCAAAATTTGGACATCAAACTTTCTCATCAAAGTCTGGCATTCTCGGGACTTATGGCGCTTTCAAGACAACTGGGAACTCGGAAATAAACAAGGTCGAATCATGACTTCAGTTATCTTGATGTCAGAGCTCTATAAAGAGGCTGTAAGAACCGACGCCGGAGATGAGAAGCAGGTACGGGAAGTCAACATTTAAAAAGGACCAACCATGAAACAAGACCGGCACAGCGTCAGCACATGGGGCAAAACAACAAGATTTGACAATCATTGCAGTAGCGGGGAACAGAGATGTGGAACTAACAAATATAGTGGAGGTAATAAACAGGTGATTGAGTCCAGGTCAGTCCAATAATACGCTGATGCGTGTGATGGGGAAAGGCAGGTGTGCGTACTGATGGTGGCAGGAGTGTGTAAGCGCCAGAGAAGGCGAGCGGGAGCAGGCGTGACAGAGGCCTGAGTTCCCAACTTGGAATTCTGAGTTGGATGACTGTTCAAAAGGTATTTTCCCAGTCGGAAATGTTTTTTTTCCGGGTTTTCCGGGTTTCCGGGTTGTCTTGAACTCACTGAAGTCTGAGATTTATGAGATCCGAGTTTCCAGTTGTTTTGAACGCGGCAGAAGTCATGCTGGCTTGACAGCATGGCCAATGTATACAACCTTTTCTAGCCCATGTTGTTGCATGTGAATGTTTCAAAGCAAGCAAAGAAGTTGTTTAGTTTGTCTGGGAGCAAGACATCGTGGTCCGCGACGGTGCTGGTTTTCTTTTTGTAGTTTGTGACTGTAGACCCTGCCACATACCTCTTGTGTCTGAGCCGTTGAATTGTGACTAGACTTTGTCTCTATACTGACGCTTAGCTTGTTTGATTGCCTTGCGGAGGGAATAACTACACTGTTTGTATTCGGTCATGTTTCCGGTCACCTTGCCCTAATTAAAAGCAGTGGTTTGCACTTTCAGTTTTGTGCGAATGCTGCCATCAATCCACGATTTCTGGTTGGGGAAGGTTTTAATAGTCGCTGTGGGTACAACATCACCAATGCACTTGCTAGTAAACTTGCTCACCGAATCAGTGTATTCATCAATGTTAGTGTCTGACGCCACGCGGAACATATCCCAGTCTGGGGGCTCTGGCAGCTCCAGACAGACGGGCGGCTCTGGCAGCTCCGGACAGACGGGCAGCTCTGGCAGCTCCTGACTGACGGGCGGCTCTGGCAGCGCCGGAGAGAATGGCGACTCTGGCAGCGTCGGAAGTGAAGGGCGGCTCTGGCAGCTCCTGACTGACGGTCGGCTCTGGCAGGTCCTGACTGACGGGCGGCTCTGGCAGCTCCTGACTGACGGGCGGCTCTGGCAGCTCCTGACAGACGGGCGGGTCTGACAGCTCCGGACAGAGGGGCGGCTCTGGCAGCTCCAGACAGACGGGCGGCTCTGGCAGCTCCTGACTGACGGGCGGCTCTGGCAGCGCCGGAGTGAAGGGCGGCTCTGGCAGCGTCGGAGTGAAGGGCGACTCTGGCAGCGGCGGAGTGAAGGGCGACTCTGGCAGCGCCGGAGTGAAGGGCGACTCTGGCAGCGCCGGAGTGAAGTGCTCGCACCTCTCCCTTAGGCTCAATACCCACATTCGCCCGGCATGGGCGGAGCGCAGGCACAGGACGCACTGCACCCTCCCAGCACCCCGGAGACACAGCACGCAGAGCCGGCGCAGGATACACTGGACTGAAACGGCGTACCGGAGACCAAACACGCTGGGCCGGCACAATACGCCCTGGCTGGATGCCCACTCTCGCATGGCACTTGCGGGGAGCTGGCCTATAGCACACCGGGCTATGAGCGCGTACTGGCGACACCATGTGCTTGACCACATAACACAGTGCCTGACCAGTACTGCACAATGCATTTTATTCTGTTAAGTGGTGTCTTGTTCAGAATAACTTAATGTTCAGTCCCCTCCTTGTCTGATGTTGATAAACAGGGTAATGTCAAGCCTTCTATGTTTTTTTTTTTCAAAAGTCTCATGGAATGTAGGCTTACATTGAACACCACACATTAGCTGCTACTGTAAGCTGAATGATAGAACAGCTATTTCTATGTTAAAATGTTATGGGATGCATTTTCTCCATTGTTTTTGGTGGTAGGCCACTCTGATACAGTAGGCCTATATTATGATCCAATAGCCACATTAGCCTATATAGCCACTGTTAAAACTGTAACTAAAGCAGGTACATCCTCAGTTTTCACAGCAAATGTGTGTGTGAAGTTGCACAGAATATTCACAATTTTCAAGTTTGTGCTCAGCAGACCTGAAATTTGCTCAGTGCCTTAATTTTTTTTGGGTGGGGGGGGGGGGATTGCTTGCAAGTAGTAGAAGCGAAGTTGCAGAACGTCCATCTCTTCCGTGTTTATACCAGAAGAGATACTGGAAAAAATTTGATTAGACAAAGGGGCGGGACTTCCGTTCCAAAACTCACTAACTGCTGCTCCTCAGTCTTCGCAAGAAATGATCCGTCGGTGTCACGGATCATCGGTGTCATGGGCGATCAGAGCTTTTTGTCAACTGAAGGCGCTGTTTACCTCGGCTCCTGTGTTGGCTCATCTTGATCACTCCTTAGCGTTCATAGTTGAGGCGGACGCGTCCGAGGCTGGGATAGGGGCTGTGCTGTCTCAGCGCTCGGGTACACCACTTAAACTCCGCCCCTGTGCGTTCTTTTCGAAGAAGCTCAGCCCGGCGGAGCGAAACTATGATGTGGGGGATCGGGAGCTGTTGGCTATTGTCGGGGCTCTGAAAGCGTGGAGGCATTGGCTTGAGGGGGCTGAACACCCTTTTCTCATTTTGACTGACCACAGCAATCTGGAGTACATCCGGGCGGCGAGGAGATTGAATCCTTGCTAGGCAAGGTGGGCCATGTTTTTCACCCGTTTTGTGTTCACTCTATCATACAGACCAGGTTCCCAGAACGCTAAGGCAGACGCACTGTCTCGGATGTATGACACAGAGGAGCGGTCCACGGATCCTACTCCCATACTTCCGGCTTCTTGCCTAGTGGCACCGGTGGTATGGGAGGTTGACTCGGACATTGAATGGGTGTTACGTGCGGAGCCCACACCTACCCAGTGTCCAGTTGGACTTAAGTACTTTCTGTCTGATGTTCGTGATCGATTGATTTGTTGGGCTCACATGTCACCTTCCTCTGGTCATCCTGGCATCGATCGGACACTGCGCTGTCTTAGTGGGAAGTACTGGTGGCCCACTTTAGCTAAGGAATTGAGGGTGTATGTCTCCTCCTGCTCAGTGTGAGCTCAGTGCAAGGCACCTAGACACCTACCCTGAGGGAAAATACAACCCCTACCCGTTCCACAATGGCCGTGGTCGCAACTGTCGGTGGATTTTGTGACGGATCTTCCTCCGCCACACGGGAACACCACGATTCTGATTGTTGTGAATCGGTTTTCTAAGTTCCTTTGTCCGGTCTCCCTATGGCCCTACAGACTGCGGAGGCCCTGTTTACACACGTCTTCCGGCACTACGGGGTGGTACTGTCGGTACTGTCACGACTTCTGCCGAAGTTGGTGCCTCTCCTTGTTTGGGTGGCGCTTGGCGCTCGTTTTCGGGTGGCGTTTGGTGCTCGTTGTCACCGGCTTTCTAGCTTCCACCGATCCATGTTTCTGTTTTCCATTTGTTATGTCTTGAGTGAACACACCTGGTTCCCATTAAGTTATTCTTATTTCCCTATTTAACTCTCTGGTTCTCAGTATGTGTGGTGCGTGATTGTTCCTGTTATGTTTAGTCTTGCGTGTTAGGATTTGTTATCCCTACGTGGATTTATTCTACTGAGTAAAGTACGTTATTTTACTCAGTTCTGTTTCCTGCGCTTGACTCCGTCCTCACCTATACACCACTGACGCTGCCAGTCGGGTCTCAATTTCCAGCTAAGAAAAAAGTGCGTAGAATGCGTATTACAAGAAACCGCCCCTTTTGTGACGAAAAACATTGCAACACTGTGCTACGATCCGTCAGCCTTGTTTACATATACTGTGTAGACCCCTTATGTCAGCCTTCTGCATCTGTGGTGGAAGGTGGCCGAGCCACAATGGTGTTTGCAAGACCATGAGACATCCCGAAAATAGGTCTTCTCATGAGAACTTCTGTAGCACACAACATTAAATAACCACCTTTTGGTAAGGGGAAACCTTTAAGGGGAAACCTTTAAGGGGAAACCTTTAAGGGGGAACCTTTTGCTCTACAACCCCCACAAGTGTCACGGGACTGAAGGTAACCCATACATATTTAAGGAAGTATGGAGATATATCTCGATATTAAACCTTCAATTGAAGGTAACCCATACAAATTAAAGGAAGTATGGAGATATATATATATATTAAACCTTCAATTGAAGGTAACCCATACAAATTAAAGGAAGTATGGAGATATATATAGATATTAAACCTTCAATTGAAGGTAACCCATACATATTTAAGGAAGTATGGAGATATATATCGATATTAAACCTTCAATTGAAGGTAACCCATACAAATTAAAGGAAGTATGGAGATATATATCGATATTGAAACTCCATCTGAAGGTAACCCATACATATTTAAGGAAGTATGGAGATATATATCGATATTAAACCTTCAATTGAAGGTAACCAATACAAATTAAAGGAAGTATGGAGATATATATCGATATTGAAACTCCATCTGAAGGTAACCCATACATATTTAAGGAAGTATGGAGATATATATAGATATTAAACCTTCAATTGAAGGTAACCCATACAAATTAAAGGAAGTATGGAGATATATATCGATATTGAAACTCCATCTGAAGGTAACCCATACATATTTAAGGAAGTATGGAGATATATATCGATATTAAACCTTCAATTGAAGGTAACCCATACAAATTAAAGGAAGTATGGAGATATATATAGATATTAAACCTTCAATTGAAGGTAACCCATACAAATTAAAGGAAGTATGGAGATATATATCGATATTGAAACTCCATCTGAAGGTAACCCATACATATTTAAGGAAGTATGGAGATATATATCGATATTAAACCTTCAATTGAAGGTAACCAATACAAATTAAAGGAAGTATGGAGATATATATAAATATTATTAAACCCACATCTGAAGGTAACCCATACAAATGAATGGAAGTATGGAGCTAGCTATGTCCCGACAAAAATTAGGGGTTAAATAATATGTGTAAAAAAATGTATATACTGTATATATTTCCTGAGCTTTCTTATGTCTCCTAGATATGGAACAGACAGTTTCTGATTTTTGCAATGTTACGTAGATGGAAAAAACTTCTGCAAAACACCAGTCTCAAAGTCAACAGTGAAGAGGTGACTCCGAGATGCTGGCCATCTAGGCAAAGTTGCAAAGAAAAAGCCATATCTCAGACTGGCCAATAAAAAGAAAAGATTTAGATGGCAAAATAACACAGACACTGGACAGAGGAACACTGCCTAGAAGGCCAGCATCCCGGAGGTGCCTGTTCACTGTTGACGTTGAGACTAGTGTTTTGCGTTTACTATTTAATGAACCTGCCAGTTGAGGACTTGAGAGAAGTCTGTTTCTCAAACCAGATACTCTAATGTACTTGTCCTCTTGCTCAGGTGTGCACCGGGACCTCCCACTTCTCTTTCTATTCTGGTTAGAGCCCGTTTGCGCTGTTCTGTGAAGGGAGTAGTCCACAGTGTTGTACAAGATCTTCAGTTTCTTGGTATTTTCTCACATTGAATAGCCTTCATTTCTCAGAACAACAATAGACTGACGAGTTTCAGAAGAAAGGTCTTTGTTTCTGACCATTTTGAGCCTGTAATCAAACCCACAAATGCTGATGTTTCAGATACTCAACTAGTCTTAACAAAGCCAGTTTTACTGCTTCTTTAATCAGAACAACAGTTTTCAGCTGTGCTAGCATAATTGCAAAATGGTTTTCTAATGATCAATTAGCTTTTAAAATGATAAACTGAGACTAGCTAACATAACATGACATACAGAAGTGATTGTTGCTGATAATGGCCCTCTGGTTGCCTATGTAGATATTCCATAAAAAAATCTGCCGTTTCCAGCAACAATTGTCATTTACAACATTAGCAATGTCTACACTGTATTTCCGATCAATTTTATGTTATTTTAATGGATGAAAAAGGTGCTTTTCTTTTTTACATTTCTATGTGACCCCAAACTTTTGAACTGTAGTGTATGTACGGTCACTGTGGGGACGACGTCGTAGATGAAATTATTGATATAGCCGATGACTGAGGTGGTGTACTCCTCAATGCCATTGGATGAATCCTGTGGTATACAGCTCATTGAGTGCAATTTTAGTGGCAGCACTCCTCTTCTCTCATCTCCCCCCTCTCTTCTCCTCCCCTCTCCAGGTGTATAACTGTACAATGCTAGATGACTTCCTGTTGCAGTACTACCTGACTCCCGCCTATGCCCTGGAGTTTGCCCTGGGTTTCCCCAGCAACCTGCTGGTGGTCCTGGGTTACGTGTTCTGCCTGCCAGAGTGGAAGAGCACCAATGTTTACCTGTTCAACCTCGCTGTCTCTGATCTCATCTTTCTGTGCACGCTGCCACACCTCTCCTACCTGTACGCCAACGCCAAATCAGAATACAACGGCTTCGGCTGCATCATCAACCGCTATATCCTCCATACCAACCTCTACTCCTCCATCCTTTTCATGGTGTGGGTCAGCATGGACCGCTTCCTGCTCGTACGACACCCGTCACGACTTCACTTCTTGTTGACCAAGAAGGCGGCCCTCTGCTTGTCTCTCATGACCTGGGTGGCAGTTAACATGCAGGTGGCCCCCCTAATATTCTACATCGTCCAGGACATGCAGAAAGGGAACTGGAGCTTATGTAAGGACTTTGGGAGTCTGGGGGTTATGGAGAACTTGCTGGGATACAGCCTGGGCCTGACGGTGACTGGCTACCTGCTGCCTCTGCTGGGGCTTGGCTTCTTCAGCTTCCACATCAACCGGCTTCTCCGTGTCCAGGCGGAAGTGATTCAGGGCACGGGGACATCGTTCCGCAAGCCCGTACGTGTGGTCTCTGCTGTAGCGACCATGTTTCTGGTACTGTATCTGCCCTATCATTTGATGAGGAATGTGAGGATAGCGTCGCGGCATCCCTGGGCAGGGCTGTCTGACTGCCACAAGATATATATACAGAGTGCATACATCCTGACCAGGCCGGTGGCATTCGTCCATAGTGTTATTAACCCTGTGTTCTACTTCTTCATGGGAGACAAGTTCAGAGAGCTCCTATTGGCCAAGATCAGAGTCCTGGTGAGACAGCTAGAACAGAGGACAGGGACCTCAATGTGAGATCCTGTTGAACACTCACTCACACACACAAACAAACACACACAGTGTCCGGGAAAATATCATGGTATGTTTGAAATATTATTCAAGTAGGCATATTTAACCAATGTTGTGATGTCCCGATCTGCAGGGCAGGGGTGGAACCAGCCACGCTAAGCATTTTTATGTCTACTATATAAGACCTGAGCATTTCTTGTATTATTGGGCTCACAACAAGTCACCTACGATTGGTCCTTGACCAGCTCCATTATTGCAATTCTTGATAATAAATATTGATTGTTTGAAAAAACAACAAAGTCTCTCTCACTTAATAAAATTGTTTTTATGACAATCTGCTGACGAGGATGGGATCCAGCGGGTGGACAAGGAATCCCGAACATAGAGAAATAAAAAGGTGAGACTGGAATTTCTTATCGCAAGCATATGAAAGGCCTAAAAGAAAAATAGGTGTTAAAACAGGGCAATATCTGTGTGAGTTGCCAGGGTCAGAATCTGTGTGAGCGGTTCAACCCCATCTGTGTGAATGGTTGATATTCTGTTTAGAATATCCGACTGGAGTCTGTGTGAGCAGTTGTTCGTATTTTTTTTAATTGCTATGCAAGCATCGGTCAATACTGAAGCCACTTTTTCAAAACTCTTCACACAGTCTGCATTACCAACATGCATTTTGGCCAAACAGTTAATCTCACCGCAAACTCACTCAAACCACCAAAACACTTCATTGCATGTCTCAAAATAAGCTTGTTCGAACATAACACTGGCAACAATTCTCACTCAGAAAGAATACATTGTCACTCATAATACACTGACCTAAAAAACACTAACAGGGAGCATTATATAAATTATGAACTTTCCTCTTTGAAGTTTGAATGATTTCACATAAATCTGTATTTCATTATAGAATTAGAATAACATCTTTTCACTTTGACTGTACTGAAGTATATGTAATGAATCAGAAATGCAGCAATTTGCTACAATAGCCTTTATATTTTCTCTATCTTTGCATATAGTAATTTACTTGTGAAAAATAAACAGTTGAAACAAAAACTAATTCCTGACATTCCAGGGCTGCAAAAATAATTACCAAAAAACCATGAACCACATGTATAGTATAATCACTCATACTGTGCTGCGAGGGTTCTAGTTCTTCCTCTCCTCTGCATTTGGCCAGAAGTTCTCTTCAAATTACATCTATGTGTTCTCTGGCGATGCATCTTGCAAAGTACCTTCTGGAATGTCTAATAACCCTGTCAGACTTCAGGAGAAGTGTCTCCACACCCCACATTCATGGCATCCAGTAAGGACATCTGGTCATGTGGATGGTGGTCATTAACCTTCCACCTCCATGCAGAGAAAAACTCCTCTTTGGGGTTTAGGAAGGGGATGTATGGAGGCAGGAATAGTACTGACATCCTGGGATGTGCAGCAAACCAGTCTGTGACTGCAGCAGAGTGGTGGAATGCCACATTATCTCACACAACAATGAAGTTAGGGGAGTTTCTTTTCCCCCTTTCGTCCGCTGGCACAAGTCAATCATGCAGTTCCTCCAGAAAAGAAATGAGCCTCTCTGTATTGTAGGGGTCAAGGAGTGGTTTGTGTAACTGCAAACCATCATTGGACGGTGCCAAGCTGCCCACTCTACCTCTGCCCCCAGTGGTGTTTATATGCCACAGTTCATTACTGCAGGCATGACTGTGCCTCAGGGCCTCAGGGCCAAAAGGGAACAGCATGGAGGCGTCGTTGTTGCACCACTTGTTCAGTTTGCCTCTGCTTTACATCAGAAAGAGACTGCTATGGGACATGGCACAGGCAGCAAAATATTGTGTAGAGGACTTCCAAAGGGTGTACTGTTTTTAAAAAATATGTATTTTCTAATATGACTTCATGCTAAATGTCATGTAGCTCACCCATTCCTGAAGTTATCAGTCTGACACTTTGCACACCTACAGTTGCCCTCTTGTGTTATCCATCAAAATTATCGCCAGCATCCTATCTGACTGTGTGGCAATTCTAGTACATGTTAAAGATGATGCTACAACAATAAAAAAACAGAAAACGTATGCTCTTTCTTTCTCTTTTCTTTCATCAGATCTACTGTGTTATATTCTCCTACATTCAATTAACATTTCCACAAACTTCAGAATGTTTCCATTCAAATGATACCAAGAATATGCATATACTTGCCTCTGGGGCTGAGCTACAGGCAGTTAGATTAGGGTATGTCTTCAGGTGGAAATTGACAACAAAGGGATGCAGCCATAAGAGGTTAATAACATTTAGACTACGTTACCCAGCAGGTAACCATTGGTGTCACTCATGTCTAAGCCACTGAATGATTGTCCAATGAGAATCCAGAGAATGTTGATCAGACTGCAAAAGTATAATGTGAAGATGATCTATACCCCGGGAAAGTTCATGTTTGCCGCCGACACTCTTTCTCGAGCAGTCGACAAGGAGAGCTTCGACACACAGAAAAACACTGAGATTCAAGCCTAGGTCGCCTAATCGTAGCATCACTTCCTGTGTCTTCTGAGAGAATGGAGCAGATCAAAAGAGAGACCGCAGCTGACCAAACAATGACAGAGTTGAAAGAAACAACACTGATAGGATGGCCTGCACAGAAAAACAACTGTCCAAGGAGAATACAGGATTACTGGATGTGCAGAGCAGAGCTCACCGTTGTGGATGACATAGTGTGCAAAGGCAACAAGATTGTCATTCACATGACACTACGCAAAGAAATGCTACAGAAAATACACGAGGGGAAAATGCAAACGACGAGCACGAGAAGTAATGTACTGGCCAAGAATGAACCAGGAAATCAGCCATACCACTGCTTCATGTGAACTGTGTTTGACCTACAGGCCAAAGCAGCAAGCAGAGCCGCTAATGCCTCATCCAATACCCAACAGACCCTACTACAAAATTGTCAAAAGTCTGATGAAAAAGGCACACGATGGAAAGGAGGATTTCCTAAAGAATCTGATGATCTACCGCGGCTCACCGCTGCAGAACGGACTTTCACCTGCACAAATGTTGATGGGACGTCGCATCAGAACCAACCTACTCATCCATGAGGACTTGCTAACACCCAGAGGTGCTCACATAGTCAAACTCGCAAAGGAAAAACAGAAAGACAAACAAAAACAGCGACCCGACTAAAGTGCAAGACACTTACCTGAACTGAAACCTGGAGATCATGTACGACTCCGAGACATCACTACAGGAACCTGGATGCAGCAAGGTTGTGTGCAGAGAGAAGTTGCACCGCGATCCTATGAGATCCAAACGGAGCATGGATCACAACTGAGACGAAACAGAGTGGATCTAAGGCTTCAGCCATTCACTCAGGGGACTGAGGATCACCAGGAGGATACTGCTGAAGCCTCAAATGCCTTTAGAAATGGACAATTCAGTCAGAACACCCTGACTGACAACAAACGCTGTCCAACTGTTTCAGGAAGTACTTCAGCAGAACGACCAAAAAGGACTGTCAGAGCCCCTGAAATGCTTTGGAGAATTGCTAAAAAGAAAATATAAAAAAAGGGGCATCTGGACTGAAAGTTTTGTTATTGTGAAAAGAAATAGAGCCACAATAGAGTATTGTTGGACAGACTATATTTAGTTGAAAAAAATATTTTATTTTTAAGGAAAAAAAATTGGGGAAAGAAATGTGTGTCATTGAAAATGGCATGTTATGCAGGTTGAGAAAACAAATGTGATGTGACATGTATAGTTACATAGAAAAGTAGTTTTATTTTGTGTTGTTGTGTTGTTGTTGTTATGTGTTAATAACATTTAGACTACGTTACCCAGCAGGCTATGCGGATAGTTGAAGAAGGCCTTGCATGGCTAAACATGGAGTTTTCTAGCTGAAGTATATGTTCATTAAAAGTAGTTAAACTTGCGCCCCGGTTTGTCATTATATAAGGAACAAACATAACAGGGTGTTTGTCCCATTTGGCGAAATCCTCTGCTGTAGGCAATGTGCTGTGGGTGACAGCAGGCATAGGGCATTTGCGAAGAGCAGGCATTTAACCTCTGAATTGTGGAGACTAACACCAGGGGTTGAGGATTTTTCTATAATAGTGGCCAATTTGTTGATGTAAATATTGCTGAGTAGAGGGCTCAGATTGCAACCCTCATGTTATTTTCTCACACAACACACTCACACACAAACACAAACACAAACACACACTCACATAAACACACACACACACTCACTCACACAAACATACACACTCACACACACAAACTCACACAAACCCACACAAACACATCGACACAAACACACGCACACTCCTACACTCCAACACACACACACACACACTTATTGCGTCCTTCATCGCTCTGTTTTCCACTGTTTTCTGTTTTGAAAGGTATTGAAACATAAGCCTTACATAAGCCCATCCCTAGACAGCTAATAGCATTAATATTAATTTCCTCTCTCCCCCACAGCCCAGCATTCCTGCTTGGCTTCAGCCCTCTCCAGGCTATTCCCCCACAGCCCAATATTCCTGCTTGGCTTCAGCCCTCTCCAGGCTATTCCCCCACAGCCCAATATTCCTGCTTGGCTTCAGCCCTCTCCAGGCTATTCCCCCACAGCCCAGCATTCCTGCTTGGCTTCAGCCCTCTCCAGGCAATTCCCCCACAGCCCAGCATTCCTGCTTGGCTTCAGCCCTCTCCAGGCTATTCCCCCACAGCCCAGCATTCCTGCTTGGCTTCAGCCCTCTCCAGGCTATTCCCCCACAGCCCAGCATTCCTGCTTGGCTTCAGCCCTCTCCAGGCTATTCCCCCACAGCCCAATATTCCTGCTTGGCTTCAGCCCTCTCCAGGCTATTCCCCCACAGCCCAGCATTCCTGCTTGGCTTCAGCCCTCTCCAGGCTATTCCCCCACAGCCCAGCATTCCTGCTTGGCTTCAGCCCTCTCCAGGCGATTCCCCCACAGCCCAGCATTCCTGCTTGGCTTCAGCCCACTCCAGGCTATTCCCCCACAGCCCAGCATTCCTGCTTGGCTTCAGCCCTCTCCAGGCTATTCCCCCACAGCCCAGCATTCCTGCTTGACTTTTGCCCTCTCCAGGCTATTTCCCCATTAGAGAAAATGCAGTTGTCCTAAATGATGGTGCAGTGAAACACATCAATTGCTGGGATGATGACTTCACAGTGCAATTCAATTTTGTTAATAATTTTCACAGTGTAGCTGGCAAGCAATGCTCATACCGCTTTCCTTCAGACGAAAGACCAAAGCGCCTCCTAGTGGCCTCATGAGTTAAATGTTATTAATATTTTTTGTAATTTCATAATGAATCAAATCAAATCAAATGTTTCTATGTCAAATTATGTTGTTATATTTCAATATTCTGTGATGTATATAAAGTGTAATATTGGGATGCAAACTCAAAATTGAATTCATTTCAACTCTACATCTGAAATGCTACAGGTGTCTTCTTTTTTAGACTTTGGTTTCAAAGTTGATATGTTTAATACTACCACTCTGTGTGACCCTGATTTAGCCCACTGCAGTACAACGTTAACAAACAATGAGCAAACAAACAAAGAAAGCAAGCAAACAAGGTTTAGAAGATTAAGAAACAGACATTCTGTAGGGTTCATTGTTATAGTTCATCTTTTACTTCAAATCAATTCTAGGTGCATGACAAAATGTCACCACTCCCTGGTTTTATAATTTACTACCTAGCCCAACTAAATGCATCATAATGTTCTCTGATTGCATACTGACCCCCTTGACACATTCACTCAGCCCTGCCAACAGCTGTCAACACAACTGCCGGTTAAAGAACTGTACCAATATCCTCCCACACAGCCGTGACAAATCAATCTTCATTCACAACAACACCGTGTATAATCATGATTTAGCTTCAAATGATCAGCCCTCCATCACCAGCAAGGTGGAAGGATGAACTCCTGTGTTGTGTTGACAAAACCCCATGATGAGTTCAGTTACAGTGTCGGTTCTGGCTATGGTGGTATTTTCAAAGTCAGAGGGAGAGATGGAGAGTGAGACAGAACCCAGCATGGATCCTCTTTCTCATGTTAGAACTATGGGTCCTGAGGTGGAATTCATGTCCTATCCCAAGGGCTTTAAAACCTCTCCTCAGGGAACCCTGGCCGTTCCATCTCCTCAGGGACCCCTGGCCGTTCCATCTCCTCAGGGACCCCTGGCCGTTCCATCTCCTCAGGGACCCCTGGCCGTTCCATCTCCTCAGGGACCCCTGGCCGTTCCATCTCCTCAGGGAACCCTGGCCGTTCCATCTCCTCAGGGATCCCTGGCCGTTCCATCTCCTCAGGGACCCCTGGCCGTTCCATCTCCTCAGGGACCCCTGGCGGTTCCATCTCCTCAGGGACACCTGGCCATTCCATCTCCTCAGGGACCCCTGGCCGTTCCATCTCCTCAGGGACCCCTGGCCGTTCCATCTCCTCAGGGACCCCTGGCCGTTCCATCTCCTCAGGGACACCTGGCCATTCCATCTCCTCGGGGACACCTGGCCGTTCCATGTATTTGAACTCTTCCTGAGATAGCACACCTGATTCAGCTTCTCAACTAATCATCAAGCCTGTGATTGGTGAATCAGGTGAGCTAATTCAAAAGTCTGAAACATCTGAGGGTCCCCAGAGACAGTTCTGAAAACCATTGGACTATCCTACACTGTCTGCTGTATGTCACCAGTCTCCTTGGCCCTGATGGTGATCTCAGCGGACCATCCACCATCTTCCTGTTCAACCCCTCCTCAGGGTCAGGAAAAAAATGGACTTACTTTGACTGTGAAATGTGGCTGTCACAGGAGGCTGCTGAGGGGAGGATGGCTCATAACAATGGCTGGAATGGAGTAAATGGAATGGTGTGAAATGAATGGGAAACATACGTTTGATGGGTTCGGTACAATTCCATTGATTCCGTTCCAGCCATTACTATGAGCCCGGCCTCCCCAGTGACGGTGCCACAGGCCGGCCGCCTGTGGTGGTTGTCTTACCTAGCTATCTTAAAGTTAGCTTTCTTTCAACAAAATCTCTATTCACTTCCTCATCCTCATTGTGCAGTACGGGGGCTCTGAAAAAAAACATAAACACCCCGTCCTTTTAGAAACGGAGACGCTCTCAGTATATTGATGCAAACCTTAAGATGTTATACACATGAAATTGTGTGATTTAGAACTTAATCGGCAAAATTACAGTGGGTAATTTAAAGTAGAGTCATTTTAAAGTAGTCATTTTAAAGTAGTCATTTTAAAGTAGAGTCATTTTAAAGTAGAGTCATTTTAAAGTAGAGTCATACTGCAGCACAGCTTGCGAGATGCTGTGTAATGTTATGGCATGTTTGAGTGCATGATGTCATAGTATTTTACTGTGAGCCATTGTTGCTTTTAATGCTAGTTTTGACCACCAGAGGGCATCTTTGAGGGCATCTTTATGAAGCTTGTTGGTGCTTGCTTACTTTTCCAAATAATCCTAGAGGCCCATGCAGGTCAGACATTTTGATTGCTATACCCTATCCAAAATAGCATATTCTAAGGTTTTTAGTTAACATACTTTCAGACAGAAAACATTTTACAGATGGTCTCTCTTTCAAAATATGTTTTCCTAGAATAACCACAACTCCATGTCTACTAACGACAATAAACAAATAGCCATTGTATTCTGTTATAGTCCAACATATATTTATATTGTAAAAGGCTGGGGAATATAAGCATGTGATGTCTGCTAATGAACAAGTTATTTTCATACATGGTGTAGCCAAAGCTTCAGCTATTATAGCACATGGTGCTTTGAGGATGAAATGCTCAGAAAATACGTGTATTTTATGATATGTATCTTCATGTACTGCTAGAGTGTAAAATACAGATATTTAGGAAAAGTCAGGGACAGGTGGGTTCAAGGTTTTTATTGAAATTAAGTTATTGAAATGACATGGAGCTGTAAGTCTAAACTATTGTATTCACAAATGCATTTGAGGGTTTTTAACATTAGCTGTACTAGAGACTATATTGGATTTATAGTAATTTGTCTGTAAATTATTATTGTATTTGTTGTGCTGTTTGTACTGTTAGAAATGGAGCTTAATTCAATTGATTAATATTATGGTGTTTCTATTCCACGAAAAACTCAAATGCATTTTACAGTATCCTATTTAGGCCTCAGGATTTCCATTAGGAAAATATGGCGCTGTACAACGTGACCGGTCAGTAGTGGACCTAGGCTACTTAGCGACTGCAAGTAGGGAGCAAAATTATCATAACAGTTCCACAGCCTAATTGTAGTCTAACCAATATCCAAACGAGATCCAGTGAAAATAAAAATCCCATTGACTTACAAAGACCAGTCCCAATGCTTGTCTCAAATCCTGTTATAACAGTTGGATGACTTTGGATGTTTCAGTAAGCAACATTTGGATACCTTCAATTTCAGTAGCCTACTTTATTCCAATATTTTTGGTCATTCAGTGATATACAGTACAAGTCAACATTTTGGACACACCTACTCATTTGAGGGTTTGAACTATGAAATAACACATAGGGATTCATGTATTAACCCAAAAATTGTTAAACAAGTAAAATACATGTTTTACATTTGAGATTCTTCAAAGCAGTCACCCTTTGCCTTTATGACAGATTTGCACACTCTTGGCATTCTCTCATCCAGCTTCACCTGTAATGCTTTTCCAACAGTCTTGAAGGAGTTCCCACATATACTGAGTACATGTTGGCTGCTTTTCCTTCACTCTGCGGTCCAACTCATCCCAAACCATCTCATTTAGGTTGAAGTCGGGTGATTGTGGAGGCCAGTTCATCTGATGCAGAACTCCATCACTCTCCTGCTTGGTCAAATAGCCCTTACACAGCATGGAGGTGTGTTGGGTCATTGTCCTGTTGAAAAACAATGTAATGTCGCACTAAGGAAAAAAACAGACGGGATGGAGTATTGCTGCAGATCGCTGTGGTACCCATGCTGGTTAGTGTGCCTTGAATTCTAAATAAATCACAGACAGTAGCTGGCCTGATGTTATCTGCAGTTTTGAGCTGCACTGTCCCACTCAGTGGTGGATAACACCCACTCTTCCTTTATGTAATGGACTGCAAGGCACAAGTATCCTATTTTTTGAAAATGGTCAGTCCACATGTCAAGTGTAATTGCTCCATTGAATTTAACCAAGTTCTCTCTCAATTCCGGGACCATCTGCCAGCTGATTTTTTGTTGTTGTTGCCTGATGTAGGACTCTAGTGCAAGAGGAAAGAGACTCTGGGACTGAAACATTCACACCTCCATTAATTTACAAATGGATAGTCTAATAGCTGGGCTAGGTGTGAAAAATCCCCCAATTTGTGCCACAGTTTAGACTACCGATAGATCAACGTTATAACTCCCTCTTGGGATAATGTGGCACAATGACAGAATGACGCAATTTACCACCATCTGTTACCGTCTACCAACAACTTGCGGCATAAACTCGAAACGTTTAATTCATGAACCTGTATGTTCTATTTTATACGACTCAGGCTGTTTCCCTGTTCAGCTGTTCCCGTCTCAACACACTATCACAGCTCATTGTGAAATACAGTAGAAACAAACTATATATTTGAAAATATTGACAGGCACACGAAAGATAAATGTATTCATTATGCATTTCAAATCAAATCAATCAAATCAAATGTAATTTGTCACATGCGCCGAATGCAACAGGCGTAGACTTTACAGTAAAATTCTTACTTGTGAGCCCTTTTCCAACAATGCAGAGTTTAAAAGAAAGAAGAAATGGGCTAAATAAAGAAAGGGCAGTCAATGACACTGCCAGGTATAGAGGACCCGGATGGCAGGTAGCTCAACCCCAGTGATGTACTGGGCTGAACGCAACACCCTCTGTAGCGCCTTACAGTCTGCCAAGCATTTGCCATAGCAAGCGATGTTGTAGCCAGTCAAGGTACTCTCGATGGTGCAGCTGTATAATTTATCCTTTTGAGGATCTGAGGACCCAGTCCAAATTCTTTCAGCCTCCAAGAGGCATTGTCCTTCCCTCTTCACGACTGTGTTGGTGTGTTTGGACCATGATAGGTCCTTAGTGATGTGGACACATAGGAACTTGAAGCTCTCTCATTTCGTGTGTATTACATGGTTTTCTTATTTCAGAACCTAGATTACACAAATTCCAATTTGGCTAATGTTAGCTAGGTGAGCTAGGTGGCTAAAGTTAGCTAGGCTAAAGGTTAAGGTTAGGCTTAGGGGTTAAGGTTAGTGTTAGGTTCGGGGTTAGAGGTTAAGGTTATAGCTAAGGTTAGGTAAGGAACCTGGGACTAAAGACCTCCCTCTCAAACTGGATCCTGGACTTCCTGATGGGCCGGGCCCAGGTGGTGAGGGTAGGCAACAACACATCTGCCACGCTGATCCTCAACACTGGAGATCCCCAGGGGTGCGTGCTCAGTCCTCTCCATTACTCCCTGTGCACCCACGACTGCATGGCCAGGCACGACTCCAACACCATCATTCAATTTGCTGATGATACAACAGTGGTAGGCCTGATCACCAACAACGACGAGACAGCCTATAGGAAGGAGGTCAGAGACCTGGCCGGGTGGTGCCAGAATAACAACCTATCCCTCAACGTAACTAAGATCAAGGAGATGATTGTGGACCACAGGAAAAGGAGCACCGAGCACGTCCCCATTCTCATCGACGGGGCTGTAGTGGAGCAGGTTGAGAGCTTCAAATTCCTTGGTGTCCACATCAACAACAAACTAGAATGGTCCAAACACACCAAGACAGTCATGAAGAGGGCACGAACAAAGCCTATTCCCCCTCAGGATTCTAAAAAGATTTGTCATGGGTCCTGAGATCCTCAAAAGGTTCTACAGCTGCAACATCGAGAGCATCCTGACCGTTTGCATCACTGCCTGGTACGGCATTTGCTCGGCCTCCGACCGCAAGGCACTTCAGAGGGTAATGCATACGGCCCAGTACATCACTGGGGCAAAGCTGCCTGCCATCCAGGACCTCTACACCAGGCGGTGTCAGAGGAAGGCCCTGAAAATTGTCAAAGACCCCAGCCACACCAGTCAAAGACCGTTCTCTCTACTACCGCATGGCAAGCGGTACCAGAGTGCCAAGTATAGGACAAAAAGTATTCTCAACAGTCTTTACCCCCAAGCCATAAGACTCCTGAACAGGTCCTGAAAAGGTTACCCGGACTATTTGCATTGTGTGGCCCCCTCAACCCCTCTTTTACGCTACTGCTACTCTCTGTTTATCATATATGCATAGTCACTTTAAACTATACGTTCATGTACATACTACTTCAATTGGCCCGACCAACTAGTGCTCCCGCACATTAGCTAACCGTGCTATCTGCATTGTGTCCCACCACCCACCAATCCCTCTTTTTACGCTACTGCTACTCTCTGTTCATCATATATGCATAGTGACTTTAACATACCTACATGTACATACTACCTCAATAAGCCGGACTAACAGGTGTCTGTATATAGCTACATGTACATACTACCTCAATAAGCCGGACTAACAGGTGTCTGTATATAGCTACATGTACATACTACCTCAATCAGCCGGACTAACAGGTGTCTGTATATAGCTACATGTACATACTACCTCAATAAGCCGGACTAACAGGTGTCTGTATATAGCTACATGTACATACTACCTCAATAAGCCGGACTAACAGGTGTCTGTATATAGCTACATGTACATACTACCTCAATAAGCCGGACTAACAGGTGTCTGTATATAGCTACATGTACATACTACCTCAATAAGCCGGACTAACAGGTGTCTGTATATAGCTACATGTACATACTACCTCAATAAGCCGGACTAACAGGTGTCTGTATATAGCTACATGTACATACTACCTCAATAAGCCGGACTAACAGGTGTCTGTATATAGCTACATGTACATACTACCTCAATAAGCCGGACTAACAGGTGTCTGTATATAGCTACATGTACATACTACCTCAATAGGCCGGACTAACAGGTGTCTGTATATAGCTACATGTACATACTACCTCAATAAGCCGGACTAACAGGTGTCTGTATATAGCTACATGTACATACTACCTCAATCAGCCGGACTAACAGGTGTCTGTATATAGCTACATGTACATACTACCTCAATCAGCCGGACTAACAGGTGTCTGTATATAGCTACATGTACATACTACCTCAATAAGCCGGACTAACAGGTGTCTGTATATAGCTACATGTACATACTACCTCAATAAGCCGGACTAACAGGTGTCTGTATATAGCTACATGTACATACTACCTCAATAGGCCTGACTAACAGGTGTCTGTATATAGCTACATGTACATACTACCTCAATAAGCCGGACTAACAGGTGTCTGTATATACCTACATGTACATACTACCTCAATAGGCCTGACTAACAGGTGTCTGTATATAGCTACATGTACATACTACCTCAATAAGCCGGACTAACAGGTGTCTGTATATAGCTACATGTACATACTACCTCAATAAGCCGGACTAACAGGTGTCTGTATATAGCTACATGTACATACTACCTCAATAAGCCGGACTAACAGGTGTCTGTATGTAGCTACATGTACATACTACCTCAATAAGCCGGACTAACAGGTGTCTGTATATAGCTACATGTACATACTACCTCAATAAGCCGGACTAACAGGTGTCTGTATATAGCTACATGTACATACTACCTCAATAGGCCTGACTAACAGGTGTCTGTATATAGCTACATGTACATACTACCTCAATAAGCCGGACTAACAGGTGTCTGTATATAGCTACATGTACATACTACCTCAATAAGCCGGACTAACAGGTGTCTGTATATAGCTACATGTACATACTACCTCAATAAGCCGGACTAACAGGTGTCTGTATGTAGTCTCGCTACTCTTTTTTTCAAGTGTCTTTTTAAGGTTGTTTTATTTACTTACCTACACACACATGCTTTTTTTTCTCCGCACTATTGGTTAGAGCCTGTAAGGTCACCTGTAAGGTTCACCTGTTGTATTTGGTGCACGTGACAAATAAACTAGCATACTAAGTAAGTTGATAAAGGGTTTTAAGGTTAGGATTATAGCTAGCAAAGTAGTTCAAACATAATAAGTTGTTGCTAAGTTGTTCAAATGCAAGAGTTGTCTATGACGTGATTCGAACAACACAATGTTTGGGCTGCTTAGACGGTTACTTCATGTGACCACCCCGACCAACCTCACCCCTATTGTTTGTCTTCAGTAACCTACTGTCTTTATCTGTGATTAAAATGCACTGTCTGCATAATTGTGTACTGCACATGACAAAAGCCTTCTCAGACAAGTTTTTTTCCAGACAAAGGCCATCTTTCTCCTCTCTGTAAAAATCAATACACTGGCCTGTGTGTTTGTTTGTGTGTGTGTGTGTGTGTGTGTGTCCTGTATGTGAGTACACTGGCTTAGGGTTGTCTATGATTCATTCTGTGAAAATCCCGGAGTTTATCAAGTGTTTTCCAAATCACATTGCTTTCATTAACCATCCATAAAATGGGAACAATCTCAGAACAAGTTTTCTTAAGGGATTGTTGTTGATGTGCAGCAACAGAGGAAAATGTCTGGCAAAGAACTTGTGCAACACACACACACACACACACACACATACACACACACACACACACACCTACCACTGAATGGAGTAGTTTATTCCGAGCCGCTGCCTGCCGGGTCCAAGTGTTTTAGTAGTCATAGTCAGCAGGGGAAAGAACCAGGTGGACAAATTCTGTTTTGTGAAACCTTTACCTCTCCAAGGATAGAGAGAAAGTAGTCCATGCTATGCCCAGGAGGACATGGTCTAGGCTGGGCTGTGCATTTCTGGAAGTCCCCTTAGGGAGATGACCCATTTCTGTGAAAATGGAGGTCGAAGGAGACATTCCGTAAAGATGACGGGCATGGAGTAATTAATCATCATCTCTGCTGGTTGTCTGGAGCGGTTTGCTGTGATTTACAGGAAAATAGGAACACCTTGATTCTCTGGCCTGTTAATATGAATCTCAACAGGTGTTTAATTTGGTAATGCGTTCCACATTGACACATTATTTGACCGTTTTTCTTTTGGCTTCTAATCAAAAATCACTATGGTTTTCAGGCACACACACACACAAACACGCACGCACACACAAACACTCTCTCCTTCTGGCCCTCCTGCTATCTCCCTTCTGCTCTCTCTCCTTCTCTCCCTTCTGCTTTCTCTCTTTCTCCTCTCTTCTTCTCTCCCTCCTGCTTTCTTTCTCCTCTCTCCTCTCCCCTCCAACTTTTCTCTCTCGCCTCTCTCCTTCTCTCTCTCCAACTCTCTCCTTCTCTCCCTCCTGCTTTCTCTCCTTATCTCCCTCCAGCTCTCTCTCTCTCCTCTCCCTTCTGCTCTCTCCTCTCCCTCCTCCTCTCTCGCTCTCCTCTCCCTCTCTACTTCTCACCCTCCTGCTTTCTTTCTCCTCTCTCCTCCCTCCAACTTTTCTCTCTCGCCTCTCTCCTTCTCTCTCTCCAACTCTCTCCTTCTCTCCCTCCTGCTTTCTCTCCTTATCTCCCTCCAGCTCTCTCTCTCCTCTCCCTTCTGCTCTCTCCTCTCCCTCCTCCTCTCCCTCTCTACTTCTCACCCTCCTGCTCTCTCTTACCTTCTCTCCCTCCTGCTCTCTCTCCTTTTCACCCTCCAGCTCTCTCTCTCCTCTCCCTGACCCCATAACTCCTGATCCCACAGGAAATGCTTCAGTCAAGCAGCTATGACTTCTCAGAAGCAATATCTCTCTCTCCATCTATCTCTCTCTTTCCCTCTATTCATCTCACTATCTCTTTCACTCTCTCAATCTTTCAGGATTGATGTGACAAATCATTGTTACACACACACACGCGCACACGCACGCACACACGCACGCACGCACGCACGCACACACACACACACACACACACACGCATGCACGCGTGCACACACACACACACACACACACATTATCCAGACAGTCATTATCTGGGACAGAATGGGCAGCAGACGGTCAAATGTGGGTTCATTTTATTGTGAGAAAACATAACAAAATGACGCATGTCTTCAATTCTCTGTATTTCACATGAAAAACAACAAGCCATGATATCTACAAGGATTTGTAAGGAGAATACTGAATCAAAAATGAAATAGATTAGATTATCAGTCATCAAAGACATCAAAACACTTTCTCAGAAAAACGCTAATCCCATGACAATGAACACTGAGCTATATTTCCCCCAACAACATTATTCTGTAACAAATATGCAAATGGTGGTGAGGGGTGTCAGCTGAGCTGGGGAGGCTTTCTAAGGAAACATAGGGAGACCGGTAGGGAGACCATTAGCTCTATAGTAAGATCAAAGCTACTACTTTAAACTGCACTCAATTGACTGCAGCTCTGTTAAACCTCAAAGCCGGAAAATAACAGCTACACGCTCAGACTAGAAACACTCCAAACCTGACATACTGTAGGGGTTTCACCCTTTGTCCCTCCCCTCCTCATGTTGGGCCTTCCATGTCACAAGGCAGGTGGATTAAGACCCAGTTAGACAGAGAGAAAGAGAGAGAGAAAGAAAAAAAGAGAGAAAGGAAGAAAGAAAGAAAGAAAGAAAGAAAGAGAGAGAGAGAGAGAGAGAGAGAGAGAAAGAGAGAGAAAGAGAGAGAGAGAGAGTGAGAGAGAGAGAGAGAAAGAGAGAAAGAGAAAGAAAGAAAGAAAGCGAGAAAGAGAGAGAGAGAGAAAGAAAGAAAGAAAGAAAGAAAGAAAGAAAGAAAGAAAGAAAGAAAGAAAGAAAGAGAGAGAGAGAGAGAGAGAGAAAGAGAGCAAGAGAGAGAGAGAGAGCGAGAGAAAGAGAGAAAGAAAGAAAGAGAGAAAGAGAGCGAGAGAGAGAGGTTGGGTGGGTGGGGAGACACGTGAAGAGGCTCAGTACACCACACATGATGACTGGGCCTACAGCGCCTGTATGGGATGAGAACTAAACTGAAGAACACAAGTACTCTTTACTGGTCCTCAATAACAGCAGTGGAGAAAAAGTACCCACATCTCATACTTAAAGTATGAGTAAAAGTAAAGATACCTTACTAGAAAATGACTTAATTAAAAGTGAAAGTAAAATAGTATAGTACTACTTGAGAAAAAGTCTAAAAGTATTTGGTTTTAAATATACTTAAGTATAAAACGTAAATGTATTGCAAAAATGTACTTAAGTATCAAAAGTAAAAGTATAAATAATTTAAATTTCCTAAAATGATTTATACTTTTTCTTTTGATACTTAAGTACATTTTAGCAATACATTTACGTTTTAGACTTAAGTATATTTAAAACCAAATGCTTTTAGACTTTTTCTCAAGTACTTTTTCACTATTTTATTATGCAAAGAAAACAACACAATTTTCTTGTAATTTTATTTATTTATGGATAGCCAGGGGACCAATCCAATACTCAGACATCATTTACAAACGATGCATTTGTGTTTAAGTGAATACGCCAGATCAGAAGCAGTAGGGATGACCAGGGATGTTCTCTTGATAAGTGCGTGAATATGAACCATTTTCCTGTCTTGCTAATCATTCAAAATGTAATGAGTACTTTTGGGTGTCAGGGAAAAGGTATGCAGTAAAAAATACATTATTTTCCTTTGGAATGTAGTGAAGTAAAAGTAAAAGTTGAGAAAAAAAACTACTTAGATAGTACTTTAGAGCATTTTTACTGAAGTACTTTACACAACTAAATAACAAGTGATACTACAAGTCAGTATTCGAGGAAACCGGACACTGGCCACTAAGGCCAACATTGAGCACTGTTACCTTCGAGTAGGTTTCAGTTATGCTCGAGTGTTGTGGACAGGGACTGCAGATGGGCACAAGCATCTGCCTCTGATTCCAAAGGTTGCAACTTTGAATCCAGTGATAGATAGTTGTTTTTGAGATTTTCATTTTAAGCCTATCCTAAACCTTAGGAGTCAACGACCTAACCTTAAGATGTACATTATTTTTTAAATATTATATGTTCTATTATTTTAGCAGATGCTTTTATCCAGAGCAACTTACAGTAAGTAATAAACAGTAATGAAGTAATGAACACATACATTTTCATACTGGTCCCCCATAGTAATCAAACACACAACCCGGGTGTTGCAAGCATCACGCCACCAGGAAGTGAATGACAAAACTTAACCTTAAACACTTTGAAACGTGATGAGAATCAGCTGCAGTATCAGATGGATGTGTCAGAAATCAAATGGAGAAACACTTGGCTTCATCAAATGTCTTGTATCTGGTATCAGTTGCTTAGCCTCATGTTCTGCCTCATTGGTTGCCTTGGTGATTAGAAAATCCAGACAAACCTGTTTTTGACTGGTATCTGGTATTGTTGTTGGGACACAGTGCCATAGAGAGGAAAACCCCTCAGTTTGCAAGCATAAACAAAAACACTGTCTGTCACTGAATAAACAACCAAACAGACAAAAATCTAAGCAGCACCTAAACAACGGCTATTGAGTTGCTAGGGGAAACAGGAAGGAACATTGAACGATCGTATCTTTTCTTCAGTTTTCTACAAGTTATGCTGCAGCCATTTGATGAAGTTTTCCGTCATCGTGCGTCCAATCAGGAAGTCGGTTGGCCACACCGTGAACATGAGGGCGCCGTGGAAACCACTGGCGTAGTGTTCGTGCGTCACCTCCACACCGGCGCGGCGCAGGCGCGCGGCGTACATCACCCCGTCGTCCCGCAGCACGTCGTACTCACACGTCAGAACGTAGGCCTTGGGTAGCGAGCGTAAAGCAGCGTCTGGGACCAGAAGGGGCGAGGCCCGGGGGTCAGCGATGGAGCGCGATGGCCCGTCCGACCCTGCCCCTCCAGCCGACAACGCCACGACCGGAGCGCTGTAGTTATACTTGCCCCGGTAGGACTCTGGCAGGAAGGCACTCCAGTTGACGAATTTGAGCAGAGCAGCGGACTCTGGGCTGTTGTGAGTGTTGGTCATCATAGCCCTGAAGAAGGTCTTGTCGCTGGTGAAGTACTCGCTCCAGAAGCGCACCATTAGGGTACGGGGCAGGATAGGCATGTTCTGGTTCTGCTGGTAGGACGGGGTATTGAGATCCAGAGCCTGCAGCACAGGGTAGAGCAGGGCCTGGACCTTCAGCTGCAACTGCTGTTCTGGATCCTGCTGCAGCTGTAGAGACACACACACACACACACACACACAGACACACACACACAGACACACACACACACACACACACACACACACACACACACACACACAGGACCTTAAGACTTACTGTTCTGTACTGTACTGCAGTCTTGGACTGCTCCTCCTAATCTCAGCTAATTAAAACAACAGTGGATAGATAATACTGCCGCTAACACACACACACACACTAACAGCTAACCTGCTGGGACACACACACACACACACACACACACACACACACACACACACACACACACATACTAAGAGCTAACCTGCTGGGACACGGCAGCAGCCAGGTTTCCCCCGGCGCTGTCCCCGGACACAGCGATACGTCCTGGGTCTACAGTGTACTGGGCCAGAACCACCCTCTGGAGGAAGTGCTTCACCACCCGGTACACATCCTCATATGGGACAGGGAAGTGGTGCTCTGGGGCCAGGCGGTACCTGGGTGGACACAAGGGAGGGGTCAGAGGTCAACTCAGCTAGAATTCAGGTCCTCTCAACTGCGAACTAGTGTCTGTACCAGCTGAGGTAGCTACAGTTAAATGATAACAATATGCAAATCTATTAATGTCATGTACACTATGGAAGTCAATATGTACCTAAGCCAACTGGGGGTGGAAGAATAAGGACATAGTGACTAATCTCTATGCAAACTCAACAATAAGGACATATTGACTAATCTCTATACAAACTCAACAATAAGGACATACTGACTAATCTCTATACAAACAACAACAATAAGGACATATTGACTATTTTCTATACAAACTCAACAATAAGGACATATTGACTCATCTCTATACAAACTCAACAATAAGGACATATTACTAATCTCTATACAAACTACTAGTATAGCTGTAAAGCAGCTCTGACTCACTGGTTACGGCCCAGGTGTTAACTTCACGACAGGACTTCTAACCTGTCGTGTTGTGTTGACATCACTAATGCAAAACATCCTAATCCGGTATGATCAGTGTACTTTATGGGATCTATCTAATCAGGGACCAAAGGCTAGCTGATACAAGAGCATTGTTTTCATTAGCTGGTTTAGAAATGAAAGGTAAGTCATATAATGATACTGCATAATACAGTCATATGACTCAGCCCATTAACGTTATCAAAGAAACATATGAAAACAGTTTGGAGCCGAACACATTTTAGCATTGGAACATCGACATATTGTTGGCAGAAATTTGGCTTGCAGTTTGCACACATACAGTACCCCTACACACACGCAGCCACACCCTCACAGAGGGAATCACAGATGTAATGTGGTGTACAAAGTGCTTCTTCTCTCTCATTTTGAGAAAGCGAGAGAGCGAGAGAGTGAGAGAGAGGTGCTTGAAAAAGATAAAAGGGGATAGGAAAAGGTTATGAAAGAGAAATAGGGGGTAGATGAGAGCGAGATGGAGAAATAAAGATGTGACAGTGCTGCTACTGTGGGTGAAGTCGTTGATTTGACAGAAAAAGCCTGGTGAGACAGAAATAAAAGCCTGGTGAGACAGTAATAAAAGCCTGGTGAGACAGTAATAAAAGCCTGGTGAGACAGTGATAAAAGCCTGATGAGACAGTAATAAAAGCCTGGTGAGACAGTAATAAAAGCCTGGTGAGACAGTAATAAAAGCCTGGTGAGACAGTAATAAAAGCCTGATGAGACAGTAATAAAAGCCTGGTGAGACAGTAATAAAAGCCTGGTGAGACAGTAATTAAAGCCTGGTGAGACAGTAATAAAAGCCTGGTGAGACAGTAATAAAAGCCTGGTGAGACAGTAATAAAAGCCTGGTGAGACAGTAATAAAAGCCTGATGAGACAGTAATAAAAGCCTGGTGAGACAGCAATAAAAGCCTGGTGAGACAGTAATTAAAGCCTGGTGAGACAGTAATACAAGCCTGGTGAGACAGTAATAAAAGCCTGGTGAGACAGTAATAAAAGCCTGGTGAGACAGTAATTAAAGCCTGGTGAGACAGAAATAAAAGCCTGGTGAGAAAGTAATAAAAGCCTGGTGAGACAATAATAAAAGCCTGGTGAGACAGTAATAAAAGCCTGGTGAGACAGTAATACAAGCCTGGTGAGACAGTAATAAAAGCCTGGTGAGACAGTAATAAAAGCCTGGTGAGACAGTAATACAAGCCTGGTGAGACAGTAATAAAAGCCTGGTGAGACAATGATAAAAACCTGGTGAGACAGTAATAAAATATGTATATATTCTTGCATGAGTGCATTTACAGGGCCTTCACCCCTTTACTTTTTCCACATTTGTTGTGTTACAGCCTGAATTTAAAATTAATTAAATTGATATGTTGTATGTATGTTGTATCAATGATCTACACAAAATCCCCCCAAAATATCAAAGTGGAATTTTGTTTGTAGAAAAATTATCAATTTGTCACGCCCTTACCATGGAGATCCCTTAGTTCTCTATGGTGTAGTAGGTCAGGGCGTGACTAGGGGGGTGATCTAGTATAGATATTTCTATGTGGGTGCTGATATGGTTCCCAATTAGAGGCAGCTGTTTAACGTTGCCTCTGATTGGGGATCATATTTAGGTAGGTTGCTGTGTTCAATAATACTGGTTAACATGATTTTTTATTGACTGTACCCCACTTATTGACTGTACCCCACTCATACAGAAAATCGTAAGGTCCCTCAATCAAGTAGTGAATTTCAAGCACAGAATCAACCACAACGACCAGGGAAGCTTTTCAATGCTTCACAAAAAAAGGGTACTGACTGTGTAAATAAAATAAAAAGCAGATGCTGAATATTCCTTTGAGGATGGTGAAGTTATTAATTAGGCTTTGGATGGTTTGTCAATACACCCAGACACTACAAAGAAACAGGCATCCTTCCTAACTCAGTTGCCGGAGAGGAAGGAAACCGCTCAGGCCAATGGTGATTTTAAAACAGTTACAGAGTTTAATGGTTGTGATATGACAAAACTGAGGATGGTGCAACAACATTGTAGTTACTCCACAATACTAACCTAATTGACAGAGTGAAAATAAGGAAGCCTGTATAGAATACAAAATATTCCAAAACAAGCATTCAAGGCACTTAAGTAATACTGCCAAAAGTGTGGCAAATAAATACACTTTTGTCCTGAATACAAATCAGATCAAATTTAATTTCATCAAATCAAATTGTATTGGTCACATACACATATTTAGCAGATGTTATTGCGGATGTAGCGAAATGCTTGTGGGGTAGTGAAATGCTTGTACAAAACGTAATGTTTTGGGCCAAATCCAACACATCACTGAGTACTACTCTTCAGTGGTTAGAGCATTGGGCCAGTAATCGAAAGGTTGCTGGATCTAATCCCCGGGCTGACAAGGTAAAAATATGTCATTCTGCCCCTGAGCAAGGCAGCTAACCCACTGTTCCCCGGGCGCCGAAGACGTGGATGTCAATTATGGCAGCCCCCCACACCTCTCTGATTCAGAGGGGTTGGCTTAAATGTGGAAGACACATTTCAATTGAATACATTCAGTTGTATTGTTTCTGATAAAGAGAAACGTAATACAGCTATAAGCACAGGCATAATCCTTAAGGAAAACCTGGTTCAGTCTGCTTTCCAAAGGACAACTGGGAGACAAATTCACCTTCCAGCAGGACAATAACCTAAAACACAAGGCCAAATATACACTGGAGTTGGTTACCAAGATGACATTGAATGTTCTTGAGTGGCCTATGGCAAGACTTGAAAATGGCTGTCTAGCAATGATCAACAATCAACTTGACAGAGCCTGAAGAATGCTTCTAGAAAGTATGGACTCGGGATGGGAATACTTGTGTAAAATTAGATATTTCTCTATTTCATTTTCAATGAATTTGCAAATATGTATAAAAACATGTTTTCACTTTGTCATTATGAGGTATTGTGTGTAGATGGGCGAGAAAATAAATGCATTTTGAATTCAGGCTCTAACACAACAACAACGTAATACATCATGGAGTACGAACGCTTTCTGGAGGCACTGTATGTGTTCCAAATAAAAAGAGAACTGCCTTTTCACACTTTTACAAAATGTAAACAACCAGACGTTCATCTTTTGCCCAACTGTCCTTTCAAAGCAACCTGTTAGACAAAATATACAGTATAACATACGGAACACTGATACCAGACGTATGTCAGATATACAGTACATCAAATATATACTCACTCTACAGACACGACCACAGAGTTAAGATCAATGACCATCTGCCTAGCTAGGAGGTCGTACGGTCCCATTCCTACACAGAGAGGAGAGAGAAGAGAGAGCCATCAGAGACAATATTATCTAATAGCATCTTACATCGTCAACATAGCTACAAAGTACTCAATAGTATCTTGAGCAGTATCTTGCGCATCTCATGCTCAATAGGCTTGTAGTCATGACAAGTCACACAGACACACACACACACACACACACACACACACACACACACACACACACACAGCAGATTGCAGGCACAACATGACACTTGTCGCATGTCAAATAATTGCTTTTGGTTACCAGGGGGATACCACGGTCTCTGTGTTGAACAGCTTGAGCAGAGTGTATGTTCCTCAGGAGAGGTGGAGGGTGAACAGCGTGTATATGAATTCAACAGTAAACTGTAGTATAGTGTAGAATGCTATAGTAAATAATATCTGCAAAAAAACATTGTTGTAAATACTACAGTAATGTCCGCAAAAATATTTCATTTGAACTATAGTAAATACTACAGTGTTTAAAGATGCACTATGCAGAAATCGCTTTGCCATTTCCTGGTTGCTAAAATGTGAATCGTTTGCCTAATTTCCGTTTATGTGACAAAACAAGGTACAGAGTCAGTGTGGAGGCTATATACAGGGGGTACCGGTACAGAGTCAATGTGGAGGCTATATACAGGGGGTAACGGTACAGAGTCAATGTGGAGACTATATACAGGGTGTTACGGTACAGAGTCAGTGTGGAGGCTATATACAGGGTATTACGGTACAGAGTCAGTGTGGAGGCTATATACAGGGTATTACGGTACAGTCAGTGTGGAGGCTATATACAGGGTATTACGGTACAGAGTCAATGTGGAGGCTATATACAGGGTATTACGGTACAGAGTCAGTGTGGAGGCTATATACAGAGGGTAACTGTACAGAGTCAATGTGGAGGCTATATACAGGGTATTACGGTACAGAGTCAGTGTGGAGGCTATATACAGGGGGTACTGGTACCGAGTCAATGTGGAGGCTATACACAGGGGGTACCGGTACCGAGTCAATGTGGAGGCTATATACAGGGTATTACGGTACAGAATCAATGTGGAGGCTATATACAGGGTATTACGGTACAGAGTCAGTGTGGAGACTATATACAGGGGGTACCTGTACCGAGTCAGTGTGTAGGCTATATACAGGGGGTACCGGTGCAGAGTCAATGTGGAGGCTATATACAGGGGGTACCGGTACCGAGTCAGTGTGGAGGCTATATACAGGGTATTACGGTACAGAGTCAATGTGGAGGCTATATACAGGGGGTACCGGTACCGAGTCAATGTGGAGGCTATATACAGGGGGTACCGGTACAGAGTCAATGTGGAGGCTATATACAGGCGGTACCGGTACTGAGTCAGTGTGGAGGCTATTTACAGGGGGTAACTGTACAGAGTCAATGTGGAGGCTATATACAGGGGGTACCGGTACCGAGTCAGTGTGGAGGCTATATACAGGGGGTACCGGTACCGAGTCAGTGTGGAGGCTATATACAGGGGGTACCGGTACCGAGTCACTGTGGAGGCTATATACAGGGGGTACCGGTACCGAGTCAGTGTGGAGGCTATATACAAGGGGTACCGGTACCGAGTCAATGTGCTGGGGACCGGTTGGTTAGTCGAGGTCATTTGTACATGTATGTAGGGGTGAAGTAACTATGCACAGATAATAAACATCAAGTAGCAGCAGAGTACAAAACAAATGGGTGGGGGGGGGTCAATGCAAATAGTTCTGGTGGCCATGTGATTAATTGTTCAGCAATTTTATGGCTTGGTGGTTGAATCTGTTAAGTCGCTTTTTGGAGATTGGCACCCCGGTACCGCTTGCCGTGTGGCAGCAGAGAGAACAGTCTATGACTTGGGTAACTGGAGTCTTCTACAAATTTTGGGGCCTTCCTCTGACACCGCCTAGTATAAAGGTCCTGGATGTCAGGAAGCTTGTCCCTAGTGATGTACTGGGCCGTATGCAGTACCCTCTGTAGCGCCTTATGGTCAGATGCCTTGCAGTTGCCATACCAGGCGGGGATGCAACCGATCAGGATGCTCCCGATTGTGCAGCTGTAAAACTCTTTGAGGATTATGGAACTCATGCCAAATATTTTCAGTCTCCTGAGGGGGAAAAGGTGTTGTCATGCCCTTTTCATGACTGTCTTGGTGTGTTTGGATCATGATAGTTTGTTGGTGATGTGGACACCAAGGAACTTAAATCTCTCGACACGCTCCACTACAGCCCTGTCGATGTGAATGGGGGCCTGTTCGGCCCTCCTTTTCCTGTAGTCCACGATCACCTAGTTTGCCTTGCTCACTTTGAGTGAGAGGTTGTTGTCCTGGCCCCACACTGCCATGTCTCTGACCTCCTCCCTATAGGCTGTCTCATCGTTGTCGGTGATCAGGCCTACCACTGTTGTGTCGTCAGCAAACTTAATGATGGTGTTGGAGTCGTGCTTGGCCACGCAGTCGTGGGTGAACAGGGAATACAGGAGGGGACTAAGCACGCACCCCTTAGGGGCCCCCGTGTTGAGGATCAGCTTAGCAGATGTGTTGTTGCCTACCTTCACCACCTGGGGGCGGCCCGTGAGCTTTGAGGACACTATGGTGTTGAACACTGAGCTGTAGTCAATGAACAGCATTCTCACATACTGTAGGTGTTCCTTTTGTCCAGGTGGGAAATGGTAGTGTGGAGTGCGATTGAGATTGCGTCATCTGTGGATCTGTTGGGGGCGGAATGCGAATTGGAGTGAGTCTAGGGTTTCCGGGATGATGGTGTTGATGTGAGCCATGACCCGCCTTTCAATGCACTCCATGGCTACCGGCGTGGTGCTAATAGAGCACATAAGACAGATTTACCACTTCTTAGACTTGCTTTCAATAAGAGTGACAGATCTATAACTTACATTTCTATCTGAATTCAGTCAGGTCGCCCAAAAAGTGACATATAGAAGCTTTAATTTGCATGTACCCTATAGCCCCTCCCCCATGTCGCTTGGGCCTCTGGTTATTTCTTGTCTGGATTCCCAGCTGACATTCAGCCAACTGAACCTCTCCCACATTCCATTGTGGACGGGTGGATGCATGGATGGATTAGTTGTTTTATTAATTTTTTATTTCACTTTTATTTAACCAGGTAGGCCAGTTGAGAACAAGTTGTCATTTACAACTGCAACCTGGCCAAGATAAAGCAAAGCAGTGCGACAAAAACAACAGAGTTACACATGGGATAAACAAACATTCAGTCAATAACACAATAGAAAAATCTGTATACAGTGTGTGCAAATGAAGTAAGGAGGTAAGGCAATAAATAGGCCATAGTGGCGAAGTAATTACAATTTAGCAAATGAACACTGGAGTGATAGATGTGCAGATGAGGATGTGTAAGTATAAATACTGGTTTGCAAAAGAGCAGAAAAAATACAAATATGGGGATGAAATAGATGGTTGGATGGGCTATTTACAGATGGGCTATGTACAGCTGCAGCGATTGGTAAGCTGCTCTGACAGCTGATGCTTAAAGTTAGTGAGGGAGATATCAGTCTCCAGCTTCAGTGACTTTTTCATTTCATTTCGGACTGGAAGGAAAGGCGGCCAAAGTAGGTGATGGCTTTGGGGATGACCAGTGAAATATACCTGCTGGAGCACGTGCTACGGGTGGTAGTTGCTATGGTGACCAGTGAGCTGAGATTAGGCGGAGCTTTAACTAGCAAAGACTTATAGATGACCTGGAGCCAGTGGGTTTGTGGACGAATATGTAGCGAGGACCAGCCAACGAGAGCATACAGGTCGTAGTGGTGGGTAGTATATGGGGCTTTGGTGACAAAACAGATGGCACTGTGATAGACTGAATCCAATTTGCTGAGTAGAGTGTTGGAGGCTATTTTGTAAATTACATTGCCGAGGTCAAGGATCGGTAGGATAGTCAGCTTTATGAGGGTATTTGGCAGCATGAGTGAAGGAGGCTTAATGTGAGTCTGGAAGGAGAGTTTACAGTCTAACCAGACACCTAGGTGTTTGTAGTTGTCCACATATTCTTAGTCAGAACCGTCCAGAGTAGTGATGCTAGGCGGGCAGGTGAGCGGGTGAGGGCAGTGATTGGTTGAAGAGCATGCATTTCGTTTTACTAGCATTTAAAAGCAGTTGGAGACCACGGAAGGAGAGTTGTATGGCATTGAAGCTCGTCTGGAGGTTTGTTAACACCGTGTCCAAAGAAGGGCCAGAAGTATACAGAATGGTGTCGTCTGCGTAGAGGTGGATCAAATAATCACACACAGCAATGAGTGGATGGATGAATGTGGGTGAATGGATCAGTGGATGGATGAATGTGGGTGAATGGATCAGTGGATGGATGAATGTGGGTGAATGGATCAGTGGATGGATGGATAAATATACTGTATACGCCTTGACTAATTGCTTGCTTGGTAGATGAATCAATTACCAAGCACCTAACTGCTACTCACTGGCGCTGCCCAAGCACCATCCTCCTCCATGCAGGTATATGACTGCTCTCCTCAGCTCAGTGTCGCCGCCCTGCAGTTTGGGCTGGTACACCACCACCTCCACCCCATCAAACAGCTCCTCTGTGACGTGCACACGTTGGTCTGACACGGGCACCACCCGCTCAGCAAACGTGATGAACATCATCACCCCCATGTAGTCCTTCAACCCCAGCAGCTCACTGAAGTCTGCCTGCAGAGAGAGATGAAGAGGCATGTTGGAGCAGAGAGGTAGAGAGAGATGCAGGGATAGAGAGAAATGCACACAGTTATGTGGGATGCTGTGAGGGTGGACAAAAACAGAGGGAGAGCGAGAAAGAGGGATATGGGTCGATAAAAATAAAGAAAAATGAGTCTGTTTGAAATCTGAGGGAATCAGATGATCATTACGTAACGATACAATCTAAACAGGAGAGGAACAAGCAGGGGATTAAAGGGCTTTCCCCTGAGTCATGTGAGCTTCAGAGAGAATCTACAGTAGAGGGTCCCAACTGTCCACCAGAGAGAATCTACAGTAGATGGTCCCAGCTGTCCACCAGAGACAATCTACAGTAGATGGTCCCAGCTGTCCAACAGAGAGAATCTACAGTAGAGGGTCCCAGCTGTCCACCAGAGAGAATCTACAGTAGAGGGTTCTAGCTGTCCACCAGAGAGAATCTACAATAGAGGGTTCCAGGTGTCCACCAGAGAGAATCAACAGTAGAGGAAACCAGCTGTCCACCAGAGGTAATCTACAGTAGAGGGCCTCAGCTGTCCACCAGAGAGAATTTACAGTAGAGGGTCCCAGCTGTCCACCAAAGAGAATCTACAGTAGAGGGTCCCAGCTGTCCACCAGAGAGAATCTACAGTAGAGGGTTCCAGCTGTCCACCAGAGAGAATCTACAGTAGAGGGCACCAGCTGTCCACCAGAGAGAATCTACAGTAGAGGGTTCCAGCTGTCCACCAGAGAGAATCTACAGTAGAGGGTCCCAGCTGTCCACCAGAGATAATCTACAGTAGAGGGTTCCAGCTGTCCACCAGAGAGAATCTACAGTAGAGGGCCCCATCTGTCCACCAGAGAGAATCTACAGTAGAGGGTTCCAGCTGTCCACCAGAGAGAATTTACAGTAAAGGGTTCCAGCTGTCCACCAGAGAGAATCTACAGTAGATGGCCCCAGCTGTACACCAGAGAGAATCTACAGAAGAGGGTCCCAGCTGTCCACCAGCGAGAATCTACAGTAGAGGGTTCCAGCTGTCCACCAGAGAAAATCTACAGTAGAGGGCCCCAGCTGTCCAACAGAGAGAATCTACACTAGAGGGTTCCAGCTATCCACCAGAGAGAATCTACAGTAGAGGGCCCCAGCTGTCCACCAGAGAGAATCTACAGTAGAGGGTTCCAGCTGTCCACCAGAGAGAATCTACAGTAGAGGAACCCAGCTGTCCACCAGAGAGAATCTACAGTAGAGGGTTCCAGCTGTCCACCAGAGAGAATCTACAGTAGAGGAACCCAGCTGTCCACCAGAGGGCCTCAGCTGTCTACCAGAGGGACCCAGCTATCCACCAGAGCGCCCCATCTGTCCACCAGAGCGCCCCAGTTGTCCAACAGAGGCCCCAGCTGTCCAACAGAAGCCCCAGCTGTCCACCAGAGGCCCAGTCATCACATGCTGTGGTGGGGAGGCTAAGGACACAGTTGCATAAAATGTCTTTAAACTACTGTATTCTCTTAGGTAAGGGATAATTATTACTTAAGGTTAAACCTTAAGAGAAACAGTTAAGCTGTGTTATTCAACTGGGCTCAGGGCTTGGCAAGGAGTTGACTGGGGCCAATCAGCTGACTACTGAGATCTCCTCATCCACTCCCTGTGCTCTCCAGAAGTAGAATTATATCGCCCCTAAATCCACTGATCTTAAAGTGTTGTGTTACCTCCTTATGTATAAGGGTTTGGGGAGGGTAAGCTGCTAGCTCCGTGTCTAGCATAACGTTGTAACTTTCTAGACAGAGGATGTCTCAGAGCTGACCTATTCTGCTGTAAGCTTGCAACTAGAATTATTAATCATTATTATAAATTATTTAATGCTCAATATCCCTATTGAACTGGGTCCAGATAAAAATTTTGTCCAGTCTAGAAAAATCAACAAAAATATTATCTCCAAATTATTATACAGTATAAATCGTTTATAAAGCAGACAATATTTCACTCTGTCCTGAGTGAACCTAAATACATGTTTTATCATGTGTACCATGGGGTAAACTTCCTCAGGTATTCAGTCAGCAATTTGTATTACATCTTCATTACCCACGGTCATGTTTTATCATGTGTACCATGGGGTAAACTTCCTCAGGTATTCAGTCAGCGATTTGTATTACATCTTCATTACCCACGTCATGTTTTATCATGTGTACCATGGGGTAAACTTCCCCAGGTATTCAGTCAGCGATTTGTATTACATCTTCATTACCCACGGTCATGTTTTATCATGTGTACCATGGGGTAAACTTCCTCAGGTATTCAGTCAGCGATTTGTATTACATCTTCATTACCCACGGTCATGTTTTATCATGTGTACCATGGGGTAAACTTCCCCAGGTATTCAGTCAGCGATTTGTATTACATCTTCATTACCCACGGTCATGTTTTATCATGTGTACCATGGGGTAAACTTCCTCAGGTATTCAGTCAGCGATTTGTATTACATCTTCATTACCCACGGTCATGTTTTATCATGTGTACCATTGGGGTAAACTTCTTCAGGTATTCAGTCAGCGATTTGTATTACATCTTCATTACCCACGGTCATGTTTTATCATGTGTACCATGGGGTGAACTTCCCCAGGTATTCAGTCAGCGATTTGTATTACATCTTCATTACCCACGGTCATGTTTTATCATGTGTACCATGGGGTAAACTTCCTCAGGTATTCAGTCAGCAATTTGTATTACATCTTCATTACCCACGGTCATGTTTTATCATGTGTACCATGGGGTAAACTTCCTCAGGTATTCAGTCACCGATTTGTATTACATCTTCATTACCCACGGTCATGTTTTATCATGTGTACCATGGGGTAAACTTCCCCAGGTATTCAGTCAGCGATTTGTATTACATCTTCATTACCCACGGTCATGTTTTATCATGTGTACCATGGGGTAAACTTCCTCAGGTATTCAGTCAGCGATTTGTATTACATCTTCATTACCCACGGTCATGTTTTATCATGTGTACCATGGGGTAAACTTCCTCAGGTATTCAGTCAGCGATTTGTATTACATCTTCATTACCCACGGTCATGTTTTATCATGTGTACCATGGGGTAAACTTCCTCAGGTATTCAGTCAGCGATTTGTATTACATCTTCATTACCCACGGTCATGTTTTATCATGTGTACCATGGGGTAAACTTCCTCAGGTATTCAGTCAGCGATTTGTATTCCATCTTCATTACCCACGGTCATGTTTTATCATGTGTACCATGGGGTAAACTTCCCCAGGTATTCAGTCAGCGATTTGTATTACATCTTCATTACCCACGGTCATGTTTTATCATGTGTACCATGGGGTAAACTTCCTCAGGTATTCAGTCAGCGATTTGTATTACATCTTCATTACCCACGGTCATGTTTTATCATGTGTACCATGGGGTAAACTTCCTCAGGTATTCAGTCAGCGATTTGTATTACATCTTCATTACCCACGGTCATGTTTTATCATGTGTACCATGGGGTAAACTTCCTCAGGTATTCAGTCAGCGATTTGTATTACATCTTTATTACCCACGGTCATGTTTTATCATGTGTACCATTGGGGTAAACTTCCTCAGGTATTCAGTCAGCGATTTGTATTACATCTTCATTACCCACGGTCATGTTTTATCATGTGTACCATGGGGTAAACTTCCTCAGGTATTCAGTCAGCGATTTGTATTACATCTTCATTACCCACGGTCATGTTTTATCATGTGTACCATGGGGTAAACTTCCTCAGGTATTCAGTCAGCGATTTGTATTACATCTTCATTACCCACGGTCATGTTTTATCATGTGTACCATGGGGTAAACTTCCCCAGGTATTCAGTCAGCGATTTGTATTACATCTTCATTACCCACGGTCATGTTTTATCATGTGTACCATGGGGTAAACTTCCTCAGGTATTCAGTCAGCGATTTGTATTACATCTTCATTACCCACGGTCATGTTTTATCATGTGTACCATGGGGTAAACTTCCTCAGGTATTCAGTCAGCGATTTGTATTACATCTTCATTACCCACGGTCATGTTTTATCATGTGTACCATGGGGTAAACTTCCTCAGGTATTCAGTCAGCGATTTGTATTACATCTTCATTACCCACGGTCATGTTTTATCATGTGTACCATGGGGTAAACTTCCTCAGGTATTCAGTCAGCGATTTGTATTACATCTTCATTACCCACGGTCATGTTTTATCATGTGTACCATGGGGTAAACTTCCTCAGGTATTCAGTCAGCGATTTGTATTACATCTTCATTACCCACGGTCATGTTTTATCATGTGTACCATGGGGTAAACTTCCTCAGGTATTCAGTCAGCGATTTGTATTAAATCTTCATTACCCACGGTCATGTTTTATCATGTGTACCATGGGGTAAACTTCCTCAGGTATTCAGTCAGCGATTTGTATTAAATCTTCATTACCCACGGTCATGCCTGTCTCGCAAAAGGTCAAGCCTTTTCTGAAACCTTTTGGCCGGTGAATGGCACCCATATAAATATCAACAGAGAATGTTGATTGGGTTGATTTTGGAAGAAACGTTGACAATTTATGCTTTTTGAAGTCGGGCCCGTTTCAGTTCCATTATTAAATTAAATTACTATTATGTTGAATGCTTTTACAGCACAGAATAGATCAATTAATACAAGTCCCATGATGGTAGTGTCACGTTCTGACCTTAGTTCTTTTGTTATGTCTTTGTTTTAGTATGGTCAGACAGGGCGTGAGTTGGGTGGGTTGTCTTGGTTCCTTTTTCTATGTGGTGTTTTTGTGTTTGACCTGGTATGGTTCTCAATCAGAGGCAGGTGTCGTTGGTTGTCTCTGATTGAGAATCATACTTAGGTAGCCTTATTTTCTGTTCAGTGTTTTTTTTTCAGCACAATACAGAACTGTTCGTTTGTCATTTTATTTGTTTATTGTTCAGTGTTCATTACGTTATTAAAAATATGAACACTTACCACGCTGCACATTGGTCCTCACCTTCTTCCACCACAGACGAGCGTTACAAGTAGTGACTGACGATTACTGCTGATCACTTATTAACCATCATTAACCATCATTACTTTACTTTAATTCAATATATCAGTCTTGTGTAAATTAAAGTTGTTTTATTTGATTACTTTATTTTTCATTCCAAGTCATCATCTGATCTCTATAAAGCTGCTCTCTGCCGTCTGACAAAACCACTATTTTTGTTGTTCTTCAATGTAAATAAGGCATTTATGACTGCTGAATATCACCGATCAGTCACTTAGATCATGTATTGTCAGGTAGAGAGACTTCGCAAAGCAATTCCTCTCTATCCCTCTTGATCATGAGTTCTTATCTCCCTCGCTGGTCTACCGCATACAGACCGGACAAGTAGGATGGATTATGGCCATTGTAGTTAATTACCACATTTTCTGAGCTAAACTATGTAGAACATTGGCCTGTTGGAAACTACAACTCCCAACTACATTGAACAGTTCGGCCTTGATCCGATTTATCTCTAGAGAAACAGCGTACAGAGATCAAAGAAAAAAACAGAATGAAATGGAATTCCAATCATTTAACCGACATGGTCAATTAGTTGTTTAAAAAAATGAAAAATAACAGAAATGTTGGTTAATCGCTCAGCACTTGGAAAGGTAGCGCAAGAACTAAAAAAAATGTTTTAAGTCATTTGAAATCATCAACCCAAACCACGTGGCACAGACCCTTTCTCCTCCTTAAGCAAATTTGCGGGTGTTAAAATCTCAGTGTTGAGGTAAAAAGTATTATGAGTGTTATATCTGAGTGTTGAGTCTAGTGGGGTTCACACCAGTGTCATATCTGAGTGTTAAGTCTAGTGGGGTTCACACCAGTCTCATATCTGAGTGTTGAGTCTAGTTGGATTAACACCAGTGTCATATCTGAGTGTTGAGTCTAGTGGGGTTCACACCGGTGTCATATCTGAGTGTTGAGTCTAGTGGGGTTCACACCGGTGTCATATCTGAGTGTTGAGTCTAGCGGGGTTCACACCGGTGTCATATCTGAGTGTTGAGTCTAGTGGGGTTCACACCAGTGTCATATCTGAGTGTTGAGTCTAGTGGGGTTCACACCAGTGTCATATCTGAGTGTTGAGTCTAGTGTGGTTCACACCAGTGTCATATCTGAGTATTGAGTCTAGTGGGGTTCACACCAGTGTTATATCTGAGTGTTGAGTCTAGTTGGATTAACACCAGTGTCATATCTGAGTGTTGAGTCTAGTGGGGTTCACACCAGTGTCATATCCGAGTGTTGAGTCTAGTGGGGTTCACACCAGTGTCATATCCGAGTGTTGAGTCTAGTGGGGTTCACACCAGTGTCATATCCGAGTGTTGACTCTAGTTGGATTAACACCAGTGTCATATCTGAGTGTTGAGTCTAGTTGGAATAACACCAGTGTCATATCCGAGTGTTGAGTCTAGTTGGATTAACACCAGTGTCATATCTGAGTGTTGAGTCTAGTGTGGTTCACACCAGTGTTATATCTGAGTGTTGAGTCTAGTTGGATTAACACCAGTGTCATATCTGAGTGTTGAGTCTAGTGGGGTTCACACCGGTGTCATATCTGAGTGTTGAGTCTAGTGGGGTTCACACCAGTGTCATATCCGAGTGTTGAGTCTAGTGGGGTTCACACCAGTGTCATATCCGAGTGTTGACTCTAGTTGGATTAACACCAGTGTCATATCTGAGTGTTGAGTCTAGTGGGGTTCACACCAGTGTCATATCTGAGTGTTGAGTCTAGTGGGGTTCACACCAGTGTCATATCTGAGTGTTGAGTCTAGTGGGGTTCACACCAGTGTCATATCCGAGTGTTGACTCTAGTTGGATTAACACCAGTGTCATATCTGAGTGTTGAGTCTAGTTGGAATAACACCAGTGTCATATCCGAGTGTTGAGTCTAGTTGGATTAACACCAGTGTCATATCTGAGTGTTGAGTCTAGTGGGGTTCACACCAGTGTCATATCTGAGTGTTGAGTCTAGTGGGGTTCACACCAGTGTCATATCTGAGTGTTGAGTCTAGTGGGGTTAACACCAGTGTCATATCCGAGTGTTGAGTCTAGTGGGGTTCACACCAGTGTCATATCTGAGTGTTGAGTCTAGTGGGGTTCACACCAGTGTCATATCTGAGTGTTGAGTCTAGTGTGGTTCACACCAGTGTCATATCTGATTGTTGAGTCTAGTTGGATTAACACCAGTGTCATATCTGAGTGTTGACTCTAGTTGGATTAACACCAGTGTCATATCCGAGTGTTGAGTCTAGTTGGATTAACACCAATTGGATAGTAATTTACACCAACTGCGGTGAATAAATTAAGTGTTATTTGAATCACAGTGGAATCACCACTGACTGGTGTTGTTGTTACTCGACTGTGTTGAATTAATTTCCCGTTAACTCAGAGTGAAAAAGACATCGGAGAGGCCTCAGTAACATATTTCTCTAGCATCTTTTGTTGCAGGTTGCTTTTTACAACAGTTGGTTTTAATATATAGGTTTCTGCATGCACATCGATTCATTGATATTATAATACACAATGATAAATAGTATACATTTTTCTAAACTGATCCTATCTGCAAATGGTTGGACTTTTTCCACACGTTAATGAAATGATTGTTCCAGTTTAGATGGGTAAGACGTTTCATTTATTAACCTTCCCTACCTTGGCAGTCACTCTAACTGCAGTTGGGGTTGATTAAAAGTTGAAATTGTTGGCTATCCTATCTCTGGCTGGATTCCAATAGGAATTACATAACACTTTGCAAGCCAGCATATTGTGACTTGCAGATTTCAGTGTTAGGGAATTAACACCTGTGGTGTTACAGTAATTTGTTTTTCAGGGGTATTGTTTAACACCGTAGCGTGTAAAGCCTTATTAGCATATGTATTTAAAAGGGTGCCAGTACCACCATTTTCCAAGGTGCCAGTACCACCATTTTCCGAGGTGCCAGTACCACCATTTTCCGAGGTGCCAGTACCACCATTTTCCGAGGTGCCAGTACCACCATTTTCCGAGGTGCCAGTACCACCATTTTCCGAGGTGCCAGTACCGCCCATGGCTGTGTTTGATAGTGACAGAGACATAATTGTTACATTCAATGGCTTTCAGTCCTGTAGCCTTCACTAAGTGACTGCCTGCCTAAGTGAACGTTTTATCATAAAACGTTTTTTTTTTTTTTTAAATACATAGCTTTTTTTGTTGACAACCTCGTACTTCAACATCCCAGTTTTACCCTAACACAGTGGTATGAGGAAGTGGAATTGCATCAACTCTAAAGTGTTCATTTAAGTTGGAATTTACGGCGTTAGGGACCCAACACTCTTGGGGGTTAGTTTATCAACACTATGAAAAGTGTTATTTTTTTAAACACGATTTGAGATGGTCACGTCAGAAAGTGTTAAATGTATCACTGTATATCGTGTCTACATAACTAAAACATCTCTGGTGTCATGCTGGCGGATAAACAGTCGTCTAATTTGGTGGTCTTCCGTTCATAAATACAGCATCGATTTTCTTAATAGGGTCTATAATTAGAACAGATCAGCAGGATTACAATACCTGGATTACCGTTTGACATAATCTGCTGTAACTGTCATTCAGCATGTCTGCATGTACACATCAATCTCAACGGAATCAATGTTAAAAAAAACACAATATTTTGAATGCACAGCATCTTTACATTGCCTATAACTAAATATGTTTTTAGGTACGGTAAAACAAAGATATAGACATGTATTTAATGTAATATATAATAGTAAACTATGCATACAAAACAAGAGAATGTCCTCTTTACCATCTTTATGTTAGGATAATAAAATCAAACTGTATTTGTCACATGCGCTAAAATACAACAAGCGTAGACCTTACCGTGAAATGCTGAATACAACAAGCGTAGACCTTACCGTGAAATGCTTACTTACAAGCCCTTAATCAACAGTGCAGTTCAAGAAGAGTCATTTGTACATGTAGGTAGGGCCTTAGTGACTATGCATAGAAGATAAACAGTGAGTAGCAGCAGTGTAGAAAACAAATGGAGGGGGGATGAATAGGGAGAGGAAGAGAGAATGTTACCTTGACTCTCTTTGTGTAGGGAGAGGAACAGAAAATGTTACCTTGACTCTCTTTATGTAGGGAGAGGAACAGAGAATGTTACCTTGACTCTCTTTATGTAGGGAGAGGAACAGAGAATGTTACCTTGACTCTCTTTATGTAGGGAGAGGAACAGAGAATGTTACCTTGACTCTCTTTATGTAGGGAGAGGACCAGAGAATGTTACCTTGACTCTCTTTATGTAGGGAGAGGAACAGAGAATGTTACCTTGACTCTCTTTATGTAGGGAGAGGAACAGAGAATGTTACCTTGACTCGTCTCCCGCCCTACCCGCCTCCTCCCCATCCGTCCCCCACTCCCTTCCTCCCTTCCAGGATTGTAACACCCCGTCTCCCTCCCCACCTGCCTCCACTCTGGACCTTGGGGGGATGGTAGAGGGGACATTGCCGGCGGTTCCCCACTAATATGGTCACCATCACAAGTGGCAAGGGTGGCAGTACAATATTGGTTGCTTATGATGTTATTATAGTTCAAGTTTCACCTTCATAAATAATTGTCTAAGAGGTTTGGAGGGTGGGTTCTTCATATTTTAAGCAGCCAAGTTAACTATAATGTATAGCCAAGTTTAGAAGATAAATCCCTTAGAATATAATGTAAATATCTATACGATTCCCATTGACAACGTTAATAGAAATCCTATAGGAGAAAAAAAACTATTGACATCTGATAGGAACCTATAGGATTCCGAAACAAAAATCCAATTTGATTACAATTAGAATCCAGATTTTGGAACCAGTCCCATTGGACTCTATGAGATTTTATCCTTTATGGTTTTGTCTTATAGGATCCTTTATGATTCCAATACCAATAGAAAAATGGCCAGGGGTTGACTGGGGCCAATCAGCTGACTACTGAGATCTCCTCATCCACTCCCTGTGCTCTCCAGAAGTAGAATGATATCGCCCCTAAATCCACTGATCTTAAAGTGTTGTGGTACCTCCTTATGTATAAGGGTTTGGGGAGGGTAAGCTGCTAGCTCTGTGTCTAGCATAATGTTGTACCTTTCTAGCCAGAGGGTGTCTCAGAGCTGACCTATTCTGCTCTGAGCTTGTACAGGAGGAGAAAGGGTCTTGCGTGTCTATCCGTGCAACCAGGTCCCAGTAAACCTGGGTAGATGATTTAAAATGACGTTGGCATTTTCTGAGTTTTTACACTACTTTTCCTCATAAATCCATTCAATCAATGTTCCCTGTTGGCAGTGGCGGTTCTAGCTTGTATGGCTCCCTGGGCAAACGCCCCCCTCCAGCGCCCCCTCCACCAAAAAAATAAATAACTGTCATTTTTATTCAGACATTTGGAACAACAGAAATAAATGATCATAACATTTTAAACTATATAAATATAAATATCAAAAAGAAGTAAAAAAATACAAATAGAAACAAATGTGTTGATTTGGTATTCTAGCATCAATACATTACCCATCCCCCAATACTGTCAACCAAGAGTCAAGACTACATTACCCATCCCCCAACACTGTCAACCAAGAGTCAAGACTACATTACCCATCCCCCAACACTGTCAACCAAGAGTCAAGACTACATTACCCATCCCCCAATACTGTCAACCAAGAGTCAAGACTACATTACCCATCCCCCAACACTGTCAACCAAGAGTCAAGACTACATTACCCATCCCCCAATACTGTCAACCAAGAGTCAAGACTACATTACCCATCCCCCAATACTGTCAACCAAGAGTCAAGACTAAACCAATTCACCTTGGTGGTGTGCAGACTGGTTTTATACTATTCTTAACCATTTCACACAAACCAGAAAAAAATGCAGCAATATGTCTGTGAAACTATATATTCACAGTATTATGAATGAATTGTGGTTCATTTGGTAGCATTTTGTAGTGTGACTGATTTGACTAATTGCATTTGTACTGTACAAAGTTAGAGGTGCGCTATTTGATAGATTCCCCCACTCCCCCTACCTCGGGCTTCCAGTGGGGAGGCCCAAGGTCAACCTACCCCCGCGCCCATCCCCATCTTATACTTCTGAGTTCCGGGAGACCTTCCCAGGCAGTAGCCTGCCTAGCTCACAAACTGGAATCACAACGCCCACTCCGACAAGGTTAATTGACCCACAATCCCACACGGTGACATGATATCATTGACCTGACGTGCAAATAAGTGATAGAGAACCGATCACATAAATATCACCATTCCGATGTTTTTTTTTGTGCGGGCGCCCCATGCTGTCCCCGGCAAGATGCCGCCCTGGGTGCCCCATGCTGTCCCCGGCAAGATGCCGCCCTGGGTGGCCCATGCTGTCCCCGGCAAGATGCCGCCCTGGGTGCCCCATGCTGTCCCCGGCAAGATGCCGCCCTGGGTGGCCCATGCTGTCCCCGGCAAGATGCCGCCCTGGGTGGCTGCCCATGTCGCCTATACCTAAATCCGTCACTGCCTGTTGGTACTGTATTTATATGCGTGCCATGCACCGGACAAATATGCACCAGAAAAGGCATGTTCCTTGCTCTTGGACAGAGACAGGCATGATCGTGGATAATTAAATTGTCAAAATTGAATAACAATAGGTGACTGAATACCAGGGGAAGTTCACCCCTTGACCCCCATGATCAAAATAAATTTGTTTCACTTCTCTCACTTAACTTGGACTGAGTGAAATATTGTCTGCTTTATAAGCAGTTACAATGGGGACATTGAGCAATTATAATGAACAATAATAATGAATAATTCTAGTTAGAAGGAAATTAGCCTGGTTTAACACATTTTTTATATTTTATCATCTGAAATAATAAATACGATGTTGAATTATATCATATCTAAATCGATAAACACCTCTGGTGTCATGAATGCTGGGGTATAAACAGTCTGGTGTTCTTCCGTTCATAAATACACCATCGCTTTTCTTAATAGGGTCTATAATTAGAACAGGTGAGCAAGACTACAATACCTGGATTACCGTTTGACATAATCTGCTGTAACTGTCATTCAGCATGTCTGCATGTACACATCGATCTCAGCGGAATCCATTTCTAGGCTATAGCCTACTAGGCTATTTACCAAGTCTATTTACCGTGCCAAAGGACTGGCCAATAACCACGTCATTCTAGTCAAAAAATAACATCTTAAAACCATACATGTAATTATGCCAATAAATATATATTTAGGCATGAATCCCTGGCGCACACCCGAGATGCGCAGTTTTGAGTACGAACCGTCTATAATAGTAACTTCACAACAATATTTAAAACACAACAACAGCATAAGTCTGCATCAAATGTTTTCTGAATAGAAAACTAATATTCTAGCTCATTGTAAAATCCATTCTTGCATTATTCTTACCAGGTGGCTGAGACTTCTGAAGAAACAGTCGGTCAACATGAGTTTCCATCTCTCCTCTATCTTGTCTGGAATGGGCTGGTAAACATAATAAGAGGTGAACGCTCCTAAAGACAGGAGTAAAAATATGCCTTTCAACTGCATTTTACGAGGAGTCCGCAACTATTGATGGCAGGGTGCAGAAAGAAACTATGTCAGTTTTGTTTATGATCAAGTCACTTAAGTCTGAGCAAAGCGTAATCTTGTATTAATTTTGGAACTGAGACAGCCAGATATGAAAGCACGTGCAAGAGTTATCTGATCATTAAAAGCGAGCATGATCATAGCTTTTCACCGTGACTATCACTGCCTGCGCGCAGCAGGCGGCTGTGTCGTATGATTCCCTGTCCTTCACACCCATGGAAATAGAACAATGTGTTAACGCGCGCCGGTGGGTTGAAGTGCCCCAGTGAGTTGAAACGATAGAACTGAAGGGTTATAGCACCCCCCTCCCCTCCCCTCCCCCCTCCCTCACTCCACTTGGTCCCCAGCGGAGTGAGAAACATGAGCCAGAAAACTTGCTGCGACGGCGCAACTTTCACCACTGCGGCGCCCTCTATATTTGTTCGCAGGTTGCAGGTTATTATATCGGCGTAGTTTGCAAAGTGTTAAGGATTCCGACTGGTGGACAATAATTTCACAATTATTCATATTCTTCAACCCGAAGCACAACATGTGGTGTCAGCACTCTCCACCCAGGCGAGATGGACGCAGCCAACAATTTATGTACGCTAGGTGAGATACACGGGACGCTGTTTTGAAGCCGCCGCGCCTCCATCTTGGCCCTCCCCCACATCATAAAACATATTTTGGAAGCTATGGAAATGCATTTATTGATGTCTACATTTTGTTTTTTTCCATGTTTATTACTATTTTATGACAACTTAATATAATTTTAAAGTATGCATTATGTGAGCTAAACAAAGAAAAAAAGATGTGTATATAATTATAAACATTTTCCTTAAACGCCCACACAAGTAGAAATCCTTTTTTTTGAGCTGAAAGATGATGGCCAGAACCATGATGTTTTACAACAATGTAATTCAATACATTTCAGTCTAAACCGTTCAACATTCTTTCTATCATGCATTAATATATCACTGAACACTATAGATAATGCATTAATATATCACTGAACACTTTAGATAATGCATTAATATATCACGGAACAATTTAGATAATGCATTAATATATCACTGAACACTTTAGATAATGCATGAATACATCACTGAACACTTTAGATAATGCATTAATATATTACTGAACACCTTAGATAATGCATTAATATATCACTGAACAATTTAGATAATGCATTAATATATCACTGAACAATTTAGATAATGCATTAATATATCACTGAACAATTTAGATAATGCATTAATATATCTCTGTGTAATCTATGTAATCTATGCAGTGATGTATATAACAGAGAGAACTAAAAATATAGCCATTTGATAATGTCCGTGTGCATGTCCAAATATGAACAATGTCTGGAATCCGACACGGTTTCACTGGAATTATCAAATGGCAAGAGTCAGACAAACATCAACCCTCAACAAGACCACAGCTAGTACAGACAGGGTTCAGCTGAGGTATTCTTTTTCTGAAATAAAAATGTTCACCTGATTTACGGTATGCCTGTCCTAACTGAAATGGTGCTCAAAGAACTTTCATTAGTTGGCTACGGTTGACTTAGCATGCTAAATAGTTACACTGACAGCTGTCAGTCAGTGATCAATTTGTTATTATTTTTCTGATACCCTTGGAAATCACCACGTCCTTCCCACCCCCAATTCCTGAATATATATCAGCAGTCTGCTTCAGTCTTCGGCAGTGGAACCTAAATGAGAATTTCCTATCTAGGACAGGAATAGCTGTAAATAGGTGCTGCAACTTCCTCTGAGGTGGGTCCTTAATGACCCAGAAAGAGAGATCCAAACCTCTCTGCCAATAACAGCTATTTTTCAGTTTGCCCCTCCCAACTCAGACCACTACCAGACTGTGCTAGAAAAATCATTACTTGAGAAATAGTTATTTTTTGTTTATTTTTTTACCATATGAATTGAAACAATCACATTGTTTAAAGGTACCTAATTGTTACCCAGAAATAATTTGATATTTGAGAAAAAAAAACTGCTGCATTGGACCTTAAAGTATACCACAATTAAAAAAAAAAGTTGCCTCCCGGATGGCGCAAGGCCACCAGAGACTCTGGGTTCGCGCCCAGGCTCTGTCGCAACCGGCCGCGACCGGGAGGTCCATGGGGCAACGCACAATATGGCCTAGCGTCGTCTGGGTTAGGGAGGGTTTGGCTTGTCTCATCACGCACCAGCGACTCCTCTGGCGGACCGGGCGCAGTGCACGCTAACCAAGGTCGCCAGGTGCACGGTGTTTCCTCTGGCACATTGGTGCGCTGGATTTCCGAGTTGGATGCGCGCTGTGTTAAGAAGCAGTTGTGTTGTGTTTCGGAGGACGCATGACTTTCGACCTTCGTCTTTCCTGAGCCCATACGGGAGTTGTAGAGATGAGACAAGATAGTAACTACTAACAATTGGATACCACGACATTGGGGAGAAATTGGGGTAAAAAAAAAAAATAATAATAATAAATAAATGTACAAATTTAAACAAGTTAAATACATGTAATCTTATCCTAACATTTAACAGGGTTCAATTCATCCTACAGAGGACTGCTTCTTCTGGGTAGTGCCAATATGGCCGACTGGTGGTTTCAAAGACTCTCATTGGCCAATGCATAGCATCAGCAATTCAGGGTTTATATACATCATTGGGAGCAGCACATCAGCATTTCTTTGCTGCAGCACTCAGGGAAGAGTGGTCTGCCGGGGTGACATCTTATATATAACCTCCTCTGAGACTGAGAGAACCTCGGGATAACCCCTAACACTGGTGTGGCGATGGAGCACGGCATGGGAAAGTGTTGTCACTGAACTGTCACTGAACTGAGACTGGGAGTAGGACTAGGCATACCAATGACTGGGTTACATTTGTGGAGTTGCTCAGTCGTCACATATAAGTTGTAAACACATTTGATCTACGGTGTATTCCGAAAGTTCAGACCCGTTTCAACATTTTGTTATGTTAGACTTATTCTAAAATGGATGCCATTAAATGTTTTCCTCGTAAATCTACACACAATAACCCATAATGACGAAGATTTAAGACATTTTAGCAAATGTTTTAAAATACAAATATATTAGTATTCAGACGCTTTTCCATGAGACTGGAAATTGAGCTCAGGTGCATCCTGTTTCCATTGATCATCTTTAAGAATGTTTCTACAAATTGATTGGAGTCCAACTGTGGTATATTCAACTGATTGGACATGATTTGGAAAGTCACACACCTGTCTATATAAAGTCCCACAGTTGATAGCGCATGTCAGAGCAAAAAACAAGCCATGAGGTTGAATTAATTGTGTCGAGGCACTGATCTGGGGAAGGGTACCAAAACATTTCTGCAGCATTGAAGGTCCCCAAGAACACAGTGGCTTCCGTCATTCTTAAATAGAAGAAGTTTGGAACCACCAAGACTCTTCCCAGAGCTGGCCGCCCGGCCAAACGTAGCAATCAGAGGAGAAAGGCCTTGGTCAGGGAGATAACGAAGAAGCTCCGGAGTTCCTCTGTGGAGGTGGGAGAACCTTCCAGAAGGACAATCATCTCTGCAGCACTCCACCAATCAGGCCTTTATGGTAGAGTGGCCAAACAGAAGCCACTCCTCAGTTACTGGATTGGTGTCCTCCCACGTGGGATGGTTGAGCTAATGTGCGCTAATGTGATTAGCATGAGGTTGTAAGTAACAAGAACATTTCGCAGGACATAGACATATGATATGGGCAGAAAGCTTAAATTATTGTTGATCTAACTGCACTGTCCAATTTGCTGTAGCTATTACAGTGAAGGAATACCATGCTATTGTTTGTGGAGAGTGCACAGTTATGAACTTGAAAATGTATTAATTAACCAATTAGGCACATTTGGTCAGACTTGATACAACATTTTGAACAGAAATACAATGGTTCATTGGATAAGTCTAAAACTTTGCACATACACTGCTGGCCGAAATCTGAATTGCGCCTATTCATGTATTTTTCTTTGCATTAATCTATTACCAGATCTAATGTGTTATATTCTCCTACATTAGTTTCACATTTACACAAACTTTAATGTGTTTCCTTTCAAATGGTATCAAAAATATGCATATCCTTGCTTCAGGTCCTGAGCTACAGGCACTTAGATTTGGGTAAGTCATTTTAGGCGTAAAAAGAAAAATGAATCTGATCCTTAAGAGGTTTTAAAGGCACATGACAGCCAGCTTGGAGTTTGCCAAAAAGCACCTAAAGGACTCTCAGACCGTGGTAAACAAGATTCCCTGGTCTGATAAATCCAGGATTGAACTCTTTGGCCTGAATGCCAAGCGTCACGTCTGGAGGAAACCTGGCACCATCCCTACAGTGAAGCATGGTGGTGGTGGCACCATCCCTACAGTGAAGCATGGTGATGGTAGCACCATCCCTACGGTGAAGCATGGTGGTGGCAGCATCATGCTGTGGGGATGTTTTTGAGCGACAGGGACTGAGAGACTTGTCAGGATCGAGGGAAAGATGAACGGAGCAGAGTACGGAGAGATCCTTCATGAAAACCTGCTCCAGAGAACTCAGGACCACAGACTGGGGTTAAGGTTCACCTTCCAACTGGACAATGACCCTAAGCACACAGCCAAGACAATGCAGGAGTGGCTTCGGGACAAGTCTCTGAATAACCTTGAGTGGCCCTGCCAGAGCCCGGACTTGAACCCGATCAAACATCTCTGGAGAGACCTGAAAATAGCTGTACAGCGAAGCTTCCCATCCAACCTGACAGAGCTTGAGAGGATCTGCAGAGAAGAGTGGGAGAAACTCCCCAAATACAGGTGTGGCAAGCTTATAGCGTTATACCCAAGAAGACTTGTGGCTGTAATCGCTGCCAAAGGTGCTTCAATAAAGTACTGAGTCAAGGGTATGGATGCTTACAGTACCCGTCAAAAGTTTTGGACACACCTACTTATTCCAGTGTTTTACATTTTACTCTTTTCTACATTGTAGAATAATAGTGAATACATTAAAACTATGAAACACATGTGGAATCATGTAGTAACCAAAAAAGTGTTAAACAAATCAAAATATATTTGAGATTCTTCAAAATAGTCACCCTTTGCCTTTTTGACAGCTGTGTAGACTCAGTTTAAAGTGGAACTGGCAGCATTTTAGCCATATGAAATCTGATCTTATTCAAATATGTGCATATTTTATTTTTTTAATTAAACCAGGTAAATCAGTTACGAAAACAATCTTATTTACAATGACAGCCTATCCCTGCCAAAGCCAGACGACGCTGGGCAAATTGTACGCCGCCCAATCACAGCCAGATGTGATGCAGCCTTGATTCGAACCAAGGATTGCAGTAACGCATCATGCACTTAGATGCAGTGCCTTAGACCGCTGCGCCACTCGGGAGCCATATTCGTTTTCAGTTTGTAGTTGGCCGTCAATTTGATTGACAACTAAGAAATGTGTTAACTGTGGATTGTTGTTCAAGTTTAGCATAGCTAGCTAGCAAAGTGATTCACATTTATTTCCAGCTAACCAAATGACACCTGTAACTTTAGCAGTAGCCACTAAAAAACGATATAGGGGAAAGAAGTTGGCCACTTACACACTCGTCCAATGACATGACGTCGTCACAGTAGCTAGTTAGTTAGCTAGCTGACGTTAGACTCCATGTTTTTTGCTTACAAAAATAAGTAGCTACATAAATTGATAAGCTAGCATATTAGCCACGTTATGACTGACTTGTGATCATTGCCCCTTGCTAGTTTGATTGTAATTGACATTCCCAGCCTTAGTTACATTAGTCCGTTTTTATCCAAAATATCGAATCATTGAAACTGAAACAGTGCATCCCGAATGGAGGCAGTAAATAATGTACCAGGCCAGCTGTGATTTACAGCCTGATAGCAATATTTGTTAAACCACCAAGAAATTTATTTGTTCATTAGATATATTAAATCATGCATTGAACTGCATCCATCTATTCTGACAACAATGGCTTACTCTATGTCATAGAATTTTGAGTCATATAGAACCTATTTTTAAAACCTTTTATACAGTTGGTTTTGAAGCATAAACTGGGAATGTTGTGTTTTTCACTGATATTATGATTGTCTGTTTGTTTTTCGTATCTGCAAAGTAGTTAAAATGCAGTCAGTTCCACTGTAAAGCATATAACCTGCAGTTCTATGCTGGAGCTAGTCAATTTCTGCGTTGCATTAGCTACATTTGCAAGGTTGTGGCCTTCTTCCCACACCATCCACCAACGAGGAGTTGATGGAAGAACAGTCATTCAGCTACAGTAAAAGCAGACATTTAGCTAGGGTACAGTAGCTGGATAAGTTGAGCTAACTCTGGTGAGACTACTGAAGAGGCTAGTCAACCCAACAGACCACAAACAACAATACAAAATAGTAGCTAGCGAAATGGAACTCACAGAGGTTATTTTAAATGAGTGCATTTCGATAGTGCCTAGTTTGCATCAACTTCCTTCACTATAACCACAGCAAAGGTTTTGCCTGCAAACTTTGGTTTCAAATTACAACGTTCTGGCATGTCTACCTCGTGATTCAACGTGGTCTCAGGACAATTAGTATTATTCTGTACGTAAACTAAAATGCTTCAGTTGTCCCAGACGCGACATTGAACATGCCACCTTCGGATTGCTAGACTGTCGCAGATTACACCCACCCATCCTCGCCAATCAACCGTTAGTAGGTAAAATATGTCTTGGTGGTGCTCAGAAATACATAAAGTATATTTCGTATGGCTCTGAGGCCAGGCTGCTTGATTTTTTTTTACTTCTGTCTGAAGAGGAACCACCTTAATCTTTTTTATTTTCTTGTCGAAGTTGCCAAAAGAGTCTGTCATTGAAACCAGACCCTAAGTCACTGTTGCCTAGTCACTGTTGCCTAGTCACTGTTGCCTAGGGTCAGGTTATCGAGACTATGAAGCCTACATAAGCAAAAAGGCAGATGGGGAGAGAGAGAGAGTGACTTGGCCTGCTGCCTCTGGCTTCAGGAAACTTGTCCAGGCTAAATGGGGAAGATTTACTAGTAGAAACCTATCCTGGTTGAGCATTTCTCTGATCCTTCACTCTCTCTCTCCCTTCACACACACACACAACAAATATAACCCTATAATATACTTGTTATTTTTTTGCATTGATATATGATTATCTGTATAATGCTTGATGTTTATTCTTAAATGTTTTGTTTGAATGTTTTTGTTAAAACGAGAACCTTTTAATTGAAACAAACAACAAAGTTTTTTTCCTGCCCCTATTTCGCTATAAGTCTTAGGGCTGGAGAGATATGACCTCTCAAATTAATGCCTATGGATGGAAAGATTGCCCATCCATGATATCGGCAGGGTAGCCTAGTGGTTAGAATGTTGGACTAGTAACCGGAAGGTTGCAAGTTCAAACTGACTTGCCTGGTTAAATAAAGGTAAAACAACATTACAGTTGTAACCATGTTTTGAGGCTGTACGGTGTTTGTTTACATGTATGTTGTTTACAAACATTTGGAGTAAAACAAGCTTATATTTTGGGTTCTGATGGTGTCCAACAGTTGAACTAAGCTCACGAGGCATTTTTAAGTTATATTCTGTAATAATCAATGTGCACGTATCATTAATGTATTAGTCCAAAGAAATGAATGTCCTGCACAGTCATCCTATTTCCCCATTTAAAATACACTACATGACCAAAAGTTTTTGGACACCTGCTCAAACATCTCATTTCAAAATCATTCAATCATTAAAATGGAGTTGGTCCCTCCTTTGTTGCTCAACTCTTCTGTGAAGGCTTTCCAGAAGATGTTGGAACGTTGCTGCGGTGCCTTGCTTCCATTCAGTCACAAGTGAGGTCAGGCGAATAGGCCTGGCTCGCAGTCGGCCTTCCAATTCATCCCAAAGTTGTTCGATGGGGTTGAGGTTAGGAATTCATACGGGCCAGTCAAGTTCTTCCACACCGATCTCGACAAACCATTTCTGTATGGACCTCGCTTTCTGCACCGAGGCATTGTCAGGCTTTAACAGGAAAGGGCCTTCCTCAAACTGTTGACACAAAGTCGGAAGCACAGAATCATCTTGAATGTCAATGTATCCTGTAGCATTAACATTTCCCTTCATTGAAACTAAGGGGCCCGAACCATGAAAAACGGCTGTTGTTCCTCCTCCACCAAAGACCATTGTTCCTCCTCCACCAAAGTTTACCGTTGGTACCAGACCATTGTTCCTCCTCCACCAAAGTTTACCGTTGGTACAATGCATTGGGGCAGGTAGCATTATCCTGGCATCCTCCAAACCCAGATTCATCCGTTGGGCTGCCAGATGGTGAAACGTGATTCATCACTCCAGAGAACGTGTTTCCACTGCTCCAGAGTCCAATGGCGGCGAGTTTTACACCACTCCAGCCAACGTTTGGCATTGCGCAAGGTGATCTTAGGCTTCTGTGCGGCTACACGGCCATGGAACCCCATTTCCTGAAGCTCATGACGAACAGTGCTTCAGTACTCCACGGTCCCGTTCTGTGAGCTTGTGTGGCCTTCAAATTTGCAGCTGAGCAGCTGTTGCTCCTAGACATTTCCACTTCACAATAACAGCACTTGCAGTGAACCGGTGCAGCTCAGGGCAGAAATTTGACAAACTGACTTGATGGAAAGGTGGCATCTTATGACGGTGCCACGTTAAAAGTCACTGAGCTCTTCGGTAGGGCCATTCTACTGCCAATGTTTGTCTATGGAGATTGCATGGTGGTGTGCTCGATTTTAAACACCTGTCAGGAATGGGTTTGGCTGAAATTGCCGAATCCACTCATTTGAAGGGGTGTCCACATACAAATTTATACATAGTGTATTTTAACTTATAAACTTTCAAAACCTAAAGGGACAATCTCAGATGAAATCTTCATGGACATTAATTTATCCCAGACAGCATATTATTTTTGAAACCAAAATATCATCCTTCATGGTTTTTTTTCACACTTTCTACAGTTTGTCACAGACAACTTCTGTTGTTTGAAGGACTATTTGTCCTTATGCATGCCATTCAACTTGAACTTTGACCTTTGTCCCAGCCCTATGGTCCCGCTCCCTCAGTCCATGTGTACATACCAGTGGAATTGCATTACTGTGAGGCCTGATAAGTCCTTGCAGTCAAGCAGTAAGCTACTTACTGATCCACTAGAGAACACACTCACATATTTTCATGGATACCTGAATTTACTATGTAACAAATTGTGCACATCAGTTATTCTTAAGGATTTTACATGTTTTGCATCCGTCTTTTACAATCGTTTGGTTCCCATCTGGATCGTGTGTTTGTTTTAATGTTTGAGTCTGACTGTCTCTTGGCGTGGGTATGCTTCTGTCTGTGTGTGTGTGTTTTAATGTTTGAGTCTGACTGTCTCTTGGCGTGGGTATGCTTCTGTCTGTGTGTGTCAAATCGTACTATAATTGGACATGTGTGAAGGTTGGCGCCCGGAGAGTGTTCTTCCCTACTCGCTGTTCTCCATCTTACCCAGAGTAGGAGTCAGTAATTGGACGGTGCGGGGGAGAAGGGACGTGCCTGCTGCCATCAGAGATCAAGCCTTGCTCAACCACTAGGAGAGGAGGAGGGTGGGGCAGGGAGAGTAGGAGGGGGCTGTGTCCATTACGGAATTTTGGGGTACAATACATTGTCATGCAAACGGGCATGGTTACAGTTAGAATTGACATTTTTTGTTGAAAAATGTATTGAGCTTGTATTGCGTTATAAATGCACCTTTAAAAAAGGACCTACACCATACAGTACAATAATAAATACAGCACATCTTTGGTGAAACCGCTGTCTCAGAAACGAATGATTCTGTCTGCTCGGAACGCCCCTTACATGCTGTCTGTCTCTGCTTCTTCACAGAAACCTATTTAGCCCTGTCTAAGCCGGTGGAGGGTTCTACCAAGCTATATGGAATTGTTTTCAGAAGGTCAGACCAAGGATCATTTTGGTATTTGATTTTGACAGTTAAGACCCCTTGAAGTATCAAAAAAATTAAAAATAAATTGTTTGATGATCTTTGATTTTTCTTTGTCCATACAAACACATTGAATAACAGATTCATTCACTACATGGAACAACAGGTAGTCCCCATAACAGAAATCTAAAGGATTTTTATTCTAAAGTGTCTGTATCTGATAGATGTAAGAAAGATCACGAAACATACAACGTCAGATGAGTCTTATGAGCCCCGTGGAGGAAGAAAACTGACATTTCCACAGAGGAGTCATATAAGTGTGTAGCTCAAACTCTTCGGATGCTACAGTACAGACAGAAGTTGACAGATCGGCTGTACCGACTTCAGACGAATCCCAAGACGCATTTGGGGGGGTCGTAGAGCAAAACGGAGAACACCGCCATGTTCGTGAGAGTCTCATAAGGGAAGTCTTAAATAGTTTGTAGACTGGTCAGACGATTTTGTGAGAAGACCAATTTTCGGGATGTCTCATGGTCTGACAAACACCACCCTAGCTTTGTCACCTTTCACTGCAGATGTGGAAGTACAACATAGGCTCATGGTCTGACAAACACCGCCCTGGCTCTGTCACCTTTCACTGCAGATGTGGAAGTACAACATAGGCGGGCGGATACAGCGGATTGAGAGCTTAAATGGAACGATTTTTATGGGGATATTTGTATTATGCTAAATAGATGTTGACCGTAGGGTGTTATATTTTTATGTACCTTCTCCACTCTCTCTTCCTCCTGCGCCTTGTCAGCAGGGGACCTGTCAGTGTGTAAATCTGCCGGGCTAGTAACTCTATTTAGGCTGCGACACGAGGCTCGACACCCTGTGTTTATTTTTGGGTGTGTGTGTGTACGTAACACAATGACTCAGGCAGAAAAACGAAAAGTGTCTGAATGTTTGGCAAGATGAGAAAATAATCCTTGAGACTTTCTGAGTGCCACAGACAAAGAGAGAGAGAGAGAAAGAAAGAGAGAGAGAAAGAAAGAGAGAGAGAAAGCGAGAGAGAGCGTGCGAGAGCGAGAGAGAGCGTGCGAGAGCGAGAGAGAGCGAGCGAGCGAGAGTCTCCTGCTGAGTGAGTCAGTGCGTTTGACTCCCACAGACAGAGAGTCTCCTGCTGAGTGAGTGTGTATCTGACTCACATCCAGACAAGCAGAGTCAGTATAATTAGCAGGTTATCTATCGGCCTCAGTCAGCACTCATCCGCTGAGCTTCAAATGCTTTTGGAAAGACCTACAACTAGAGCAGCTGGGCAGCAGTGCAGGACACAGGAGGCTCTGACAGACATTAATATTTCACAAGGCATGCAACTAAAGGTCTCTTCGTAGTCCCTAAACGTCTTTCCATGACATAGACTGACCAGGTGAATCCAGGTGAAAGCTATGATCCCTTATTGGTGTCAATCATTGTAGATGCAGGGTAGGAGTGTCACGGTCGTCCTCCTCTTCATCTGAAGAGGAGAGGCGAAAAGGATCTGAGGACCAATCCGCGGCGTGGTAAGTGTCCATGGTCAATCTTTAATAAAGAAAGTAGTGAACACTGAACACTATACAAAACCAGTAAACAAAATAACAACCGTGAAGCTAATCATATGGACTGTGCTGAAACAAGCCATCAACATAGACAATCACCCACAACCCAGGCTACCTAAGTATGATTCTCAATCAGAGACAACTAATGACACCTGCCTCTGATTGAGAACCATACTAGGCCGAAAACATAGAAATGCCCCAAAACATAGAAAAACAAACATAGACTGCCCACCCAACTCACGCCCTGACCATACTAAATAAATACAAAACAACGGAAATAAAGGTCAGAACGTGACAGTACCCCCCCCCCCCCCCCCCCCAAAGATGCGGACTCCGGCCGCAAAACCTTGACCTATAGGGGAGGGTCTGGGTGGGCGTCTGTCCGCGGTGGCGGCTCTGGCGCGGGACGCGGACTCCACTTCATCATTGTCTTAGTCCGCCTTACTGTCCGCCTCCGTGGCTTCCTCACCATGGACACCCTACTCAATGACCCCACTGGACAGAGGGGCTGCTTGGGACAGAGGGGCAGCTCGGGACAGAGGTGGGGCAGCTGCTCGGGACAGAGGGACAGCTCGGGACAGAGGTGGGGCAGCTGCTCGGGACAGAGGGACAGCTCGGGACAGAGGTGGGGCAGCTGCTCGGGACAGAGGTGGGGCAGCTGCTCGGGACAGAGGGACAGCTCGGGACAGAGGTGGGGCAGCTGCTCGGGACAGAGGTGGGGCAGCTGCTCGGGACAGAGGGACAGCTCGGGACAGAGGTGGGGCAGCTGCTCGGGACAGAGGTGGGGCAGCTGCTCGGGACAGAGGGACAGCTCGGGACAGAGGTGGGGCAGCTGCTCGGGACAGAGGTGGGGCAGCTGCTCGGGACAGAGGGACAGCTCGGGACAGAGGTGGGGCAGCTGCTCGGGACAGAGGTGGGGCAGCTGCTCGGGACAGAGGGACAGCTCGGGACAGAGGTGGGGCAGCTGCTCGGGACAGAGGGACAGCTCGGGACAGAGGTGGGGCAGCTGCTCTGGGCAGAGGGGCTCCAGCAGCGGCGCCGGACAGGCGGGAGGTTCCGGCAGCGGCGCCGGACAGGCGGGAGGCTCCGGCAGAGGCGCCGGATAGGCGGGAGACTCCGGCAGAGGCGCCGGACAGGCGGGAGGTTCCGGCAGCGGCGCCGGACAGGCGGGAGGCTCCGGCAGAGGCGCCGGACAGGCGGGAGACTCCGGCAGCAGCGCCGGACAGACAGGACCACCTGCAGGGAGGAGACAGAGAGACAGCCTGGTGCGTGGGGCTGCCACAGGAACCACCAGGCTGGGGAGACCTTCAGGAGGCTTGGGGTTAGGAGGAGGCACCTGAAGGACCGGGCTGTGGGAGAGCACTGGAGCTCTGGTGCCCAACCTTGGCACCACTTCCCCAGGCTGGATAACCACTCTAGCCCGGACCCTCCAGAGTGCAGGCACAGGTTGAACCGGGCTGTGGGTAAGCACGGGAGATCTAGTGCTTACTACACGCACCTCTCCCTTAGGCTCCATTCCCACAGTCGCCCGGTACGAGCGGAGCGCAGGCAGAGGACGCACTGCATCCTCCCAGCGCCCCGGAGACACAGCACGCAGAGCCGGCGCAGGATACCCTGGACCAAAAACTGCGTACCGGCGACCAGACTCGCTGAGCAGGCACCATACGCCCTGGCTCGATGCCCGCGCTCGCATGACACTCTCGCGGGGCTGTCCTATAGCGCACCGGGCTATGGACACGTACTGGCGACACCGTGCGCTTAACCGCATAACACGGTGCCTGCCCAGTATCGCGCTGCTTATAATAAGCACGAGGAGTGAGCGCAGGTCTGCTACCTGGCTTAGCTCCACCCCTCGTGTGCCCCCGCCCCCAAAAAATTGGGGCTGTCTCTCGTACCTGTCGCACTGCCCTGCTGCCTTCGCCAACCTCATTCTCCTGTAACCTTCCTTGCACTGCTCCATCGAATCCCAGGCGGGCTCCGGCACTCTCCCTGGGTCGATGGCCCATCTGTCTACCTCCTCCCGAGTTGTGTAGTCCTGTGAAGCCGGCCGCTGTTGTTGTTGCTGCTGCTGCCGTCGCTGTTTTTTACCACGCCGCTTGGTCCTTGGTTGGTGGGTGATTCTGTCCCTGTGTTTGTTGTCACAGGATAGGCTGTATAGGTTTTTCACGTTCCGTTTGTTGTTTTGTAGATTTAAGTTATTTCATGTATCGTTCATTTTCCATTAAAGAACATGAGTAACCACCACGCTGCTTTTTGGTCCGCTTCTCCTTCTACAGACGAACGTCGTTACAAGGAGACTGGTTTAAAAAAGCCTTGAGACAATTGAAACATGGATTGTGTATGTGTGCCATTCAGAGGGTGAATGGAAAAGACACAAAAAATTGAACGGGGTATGGTAGTAGGTGCCAGGCGCCCTGGTTTGTGTCACATGGGCAACAAAAAAATATTATAATCTAGACTACTTTTACTCCACACACAGAGTCTCTCCCTCGCCATCCATTTAGCAAATCTGACCATAATTATATCCTCCTGATTCCTGCATACAAGCAAAAACTAAATCAGGAAGTACCAGTGACTCGCTCAATATGGAAATTGTCAGATGACACAGATGCTACAGGACTATTTTGGTAGCACAGACTGTAATATATTCCGAGATTCATTCAATGTCTTTGAGGAGTATACCACAGTGACCGTACGTACATATCCCAACCAGAAGCCATGGATTACAGGCAACATCCGCACCGAGCTGAAGACTACAGCTGCCGCTTTCAAGGAGCAGGAGACTAATCCTGTATTACTTACTTACTTAATGACTTCATTGTCCCCATGGGGAAATTTTGTTGCAGTGTCTTGTACACTTTTAAAGTGGCGTTTAAATACTGGGTATTTAAACGCCACTTTAAGGCTCAAAAAATTATTTTTTGAGCCTTGTGGAGGCCCAGACGTTAATGACCTCATCCAGGCCTGTCTGTTTGACTCCAAGTACGTTGCTTGCTGTTGTCATGACGTTGGCCATTTGGGGAGGTTTATGACCCCCATAAATACCTTTCCCCTTTTTCCTCTCTCTACTCTACCGATGTGACTATTGAAAATCCATTTGTTAACATAGAGAGTCTGGTAACATCAAAAGGTGGGAAACAGAACCATATTTCGGTCATCCAACCAGTTGAAAATATGCGTTGGAACTTAATGAATATGATCTCAGATCAGTTGTTGTCCGAGACAATATTACTAATGACAGGATGACATAAACTGTATCTTGGAAAGTCTACACATTCTAGTTATCAGATTCACATGGAATTGTTGTGCAATTTAAATGTTTAAATATGAAACTATTTTGTGAAAATAATGAAATGTAATTTTAGCTTCTAAAGGAGAGAATTGGTTGTTGTAGAGAAACTCTGCTCACTCAGAGGCCCCGCCCAAGTGAACAGACATTGGTTGTAAACTATGAAACACGCCCTTCTTTCACAACTATATAAACCTGTTAACGAAAATTCAACTTTCTTTTCCAAGGACAAGATGACGGCGGTCCCCAGGTTAAAAGGACAAGCTCACCAACAGAACTAAGCCAACCTCAACGTGAGCTCTGGTTGAACGAAAATAACCTAAATTAGCATCGAATTTCAACGTGAAGATGACGATCAACACACCGAAAGGATGAATTTCGACTATACCAGCCAGAATATAGCATGAGCTTAAAGTATGGCAACTTGGTATGAACTTTGAATTCTTATTCACTAAAGAAGTGATATCTCCTAGCCGTTGTGTTAGCAACAGCAACTGTAAACTTGGGCTAGGAGAGGACAGACAGAGTATGTATTCTACCACGCTCCAGTTCACCATTAGACATTCTTCAGAGGACAAGAGATCCATGCTGGACAACCCGGCCTTCTATCTACAACCAATCTACCGAAGTGCAGCTCACAGTAAATATTTATTGCATTTTCCTTTTTCAAATGGGCGGTTATTTAGAATGCATGAGATACTTTATTTACGATAGCATAGCTGCCTACGGCAAGATAGAGACACAAAATATTTTTGTTCCTCAGTCTTCCCGCTCTTTCATTCAAAACCCAACCCCCTTTCTTTGTGTAATCAGCCGTCATATCTGTTCCGTCCGCCAGGGACGTTTTCCTTTATGACATCATTTGTAATCAATGTATGATCCATTCTGTGTAGATGTAATTCTGTGTGATTATTTCGGTATTTAGTAAATAAATAATTAAACCAACATTTGTATTGCTGATTCAACTTGTTAGCCAGGGTTCGTGAAGATAACCAAGAATTTACAACTTTCAGATGAGATTGAATAAAGTGATGATTAAATATTGACTGCTACTGATGTAAAAGATTCCTAGGTCTTAGGTTCAGAAGAAAACAGCTCTATAAACAATCTTTCGTGGTGCCCCGACTTTCTAGTTAATTACATTTACCTGATTAGCTTAATCAGGTAATATTAATTACAGAGAAATAATTATCTTAGAATAGCATGTCATATCACTTAATCCGGCATAGCCAAAGACATGACACTGTGGTGATAATCCTTCTCGGCATATTTCTCTGCTGACAGTGGCATTGCCAAACCAACAAACAATACAACAAGTTTAAATACTCTTAATGGAGATTTGTAAAACAGAGTCAGTATAGTACAGTCTACATTAAAAGATCCCAGCTTGTTGAGAAAGTACAGTCTTTGTTGGCTCTTTCTGTAGATCAGGTCTGTACATTTACTCCACTGAAGCTTATTGTCCAAGAGGACACCCAGGTACTTGTATTCCTCTACAGTCTCTTTATTCTGACCTCTGATAGATGTTGCAGAGGTAGGTGTTGTACACTTCCTGAAATCTATGCACATCTCTTTCGTCTTGTTGGTATTGAGGACCAAGTGTGATTCCTCACACCACTCTACAAAGTCATCTAGGTCCGGGCCATGGTGTTCCTCATCATCATGAAACAGGTTGATCAAGGTAGTGTCATCAGCAAACTTAACGAGGTGTCTGTCAGAATGGGAACTAGTACAACTATTAGTGTACAAGATGTACAGGAGTGGGGACAAAACACATCCCTGAGGAAAGCCTGTGTTGGTATGGCGTATGTCCGACACGTGGGGACCTATTTTGACTTTCTGTGAGCGTACTTTCTGTGAGCGAACAGCCACAAAACCAGCCCCCCATCTAAGGAGAAGTCCCGAATGAGTCTCTGTGCCAGAATGTAGGGCTGGATTGTGTTGAAGGCAGAAGAAAAGTCAACCAACAGAACCCTAACATGGGATTTGGCCCCCTCTAGATGTCTATAGACCATGTTAAGGAGGGTAACAATGGTATCATCAACTCCTCTGCTTGGCTGATAGGCAAACTGAAATGGGTCAGGAAGGTTCTGGGTGATGCTGAGAATATGACTTTGCACAAGTTTCTCAAGGAATTTCATTACTAAGGATGTCAAGGCGACAGGGCGATAGTCATTCAACACAAAGGGATTAGATGCTTTAGGAATTGATATAATTATTGATTTTTTTCTACAATACTGGCACATGTTGCTGGTTGAGTGCGGATTGAAAAATGTCTGTTAAAACACCAGCCAATTGTTCAGCACAGCTTTAGCACAGTTCCAAATATTTAGTCTGGGCTTTTGTATGTGTTACATCTCCTGAACAACTGAAGAACATCAGACTGTTGAACAACAACTCCCTCAAACATTTGTAATCATGCTTCCAATTGTTTTACCTCCGACACAAAGTTGTCTGATTCAAATCTTGAGAAGAAAACGTTCAGTTCATTAGCCATGTTCTGGCCATCATATCTCCCAAGGTCAGCACTGGTTTTCCCCTGCCTATGTGGGGGATACTAGCCATGGATTTAATCCTTTGCCAGGCCACCCTTGTGTTTCCTGAGGAGAGGCTCCTCTCCACTCTTGTATGGCTCCTTGTCCACCAGTATCTGTCTTTTGATCTCACGTTGTACATCTCTTAAAGTCTGTCTATCACCCTCTGCATAAACTGATCTCACGTTGTACATCTCTTAAAGCCTGTCTATCACCCTCAGCATGAACTGATCTCACGTTGTACATCTCTTAAAGTCTGTCTATCACCCTCAGCATGAACTGATCTCACGTTGTACATCTTTTAAAGTCTGTCTATCACCCTCTGCATAAACTGATCTCACATTGTACATCTTTTAAAGTCTGTCTATCACCCTCAGCATAAACTGCCTTCTTCCTATCAAGTAGTGATTTTAGATGTTTTGATAGCCAAGGCATATTGTTAAGGAAGATTCTACTGACTCAACACAGAAGTTTACTTAGTCTGAAACAACATCTGTGAGTTCATCAAGATCCGTCAAAACACCCCTGGCGACCAAATACCTCCCACATAGTACAGTCAAAACACCCTGGAGACGAAATACCTCCCACATAGTACAGTCAAAACAGCCCTGGCGACCAAATACCTCCCACATAGTACAGTCAAAACACCCTGGAGACGAAATACCTCCCACATAGTACAGTCAAAACACCCCTGGAGACCAAATACCTCCCACATAGTAGTCAAAACAACCCTGGAGACCAAATACCTCCCACATAGTACAGTCAAAACACCCCTGGAGACTAAATACCTCCCACATAGTACAGTCAAAACACCCCTGAGACCAAATACCTCCCACATAGTACAGTCAAAACAACCCTGGAGACCAAATACCTCCCACATAGTACAGTCAAAACACCCCTGGAGACCAAATACCTCCCACATAGTACAGTCAAAACACCCCTGGAGACCAAATACCTCCCACATAGTACAGTCAAAACACCCCTGGCGACCAAATACCTCTCACATAGTACAGTCAAAACAACCCTGGAGACCAAATACCTCTCACATAGTACAGTCAAAACAACCCTGGAGACCAAATACCTCCCACATAGTACAGTCCAAACACCCCTGGAGACCAAATACCTCTCACATAGTACAGTCAAAACAACCCTGGAGACCAAATACCTCCCACATAGTACAGTCAAAACAACCCTGGAGACCAAATACCTCCCACATAGTACAGTCAAAACACCCCTGGAGACCTACATGAGAAATGTATAGCACAGGGAGAAATATAGGGTCTGTGATACAATGTTACTTAATGGAGAAACATAGGGTCTGTGATACAATGTTACTTAATGGAGAAACATAGGGTCTGTGATACAATGTTACTTAATGGAGAAACATAGGGTCTGTGATACAATGTTACTTAATGGAGAAACATAGGGTCTGTGATACAATGTTACTTAATGGAGAAACATAGGGTCTGTGATACAATGTTACTTAATGGAGAAACATAGGGTCTGTGATACAATGTTACTTAATGGAGAAACATAGGGTCTGTGATACAATGTTACTTAATGGAGAAACATAGGGTCTGTGATACAATGTTACTTAATGGAGAAACATAGGGTCTGTGATACAATGTTACTTAATGGAGAAACATAGGGTCTGTGATACAATGTTACTTAATGGAGAAACGTAGGGCCTCTGTCAATAGATTGAGCATATAGGCTGTGACTAACTTAAAATTTAATTAAAAAAATGCATTATTAGGCTCTAAAACTGCCTCTGAATTCACTTTCAGAAACATGAGTTTGGCCAGAGTCTGTGGCTACAGGCACATGCAATGGTTGCTGAATAGCCAGCCAGCAGTGGAGAATATCCTCTCCGCGCTTGCAGAGCCACTGGGGAGGCTGAACACCACTTTCCAGGCTGGGCAGGGATGCAGAGTTGTTTTAAAAATAAATAAATCTGTAGGTCAGCCTGAAGGTTTTTAGTGAAAATAACACTTTGAAAATAGAAAGCTCCTTGAAAGATATAATATGCCTGGCCGATTGCTCTAAAGTGGTGCAGCTCAGTGTTTGAGGCGTCACTACAGAACACCCTGGTTCGAAACCAGGCTGTATCACAACCGGCCGTGATTGGGAGACCCATTGGGTGGTGCATAATTCACCCAATGTTGTCCGGGTGTGGCCGGGGGTAGGCCGTCATTGTAAATAATACTTTGTTCTTAAACTGACTTGTCTAGTTAAATAAAGGTTACATTTAAAATAAAATAAGTATTGGGCCAAAATCAATGATGGCCTATTGTATAGGTAATAGAACGAAAATTAACAAAACTTTTAAGAGATGTGATTTTTTAGTTTATAAATACACTACATGACCAAAGTATGCGGACACCTGCTCGATTAATATTTAATTCCAAAATCACGTGCATTAACATGGAGTTGGTCTCCCCTTTGCTGCTACAACAGCATCCACTCCTCTGGGAAGGCTTTCCACTCGATGTTGGAAAATTGTAGCGAGGACTTGCTTCCATTCAACCACAAGAGCATTGGTGAGGTCAGGTACTGATGTTTGGCGATTAGGCCTGGCTCGCAGTCTGTGTTCCAATTCATCCCAAAGGTGTTAGATGGGGTTGAGGCCAGGGCTCTGTGCAGGCCAGTCAAGTTCTTCCACACCGATCTCAACAAACAATTTCTGTATGGACCTTTTTGCATGGGGCACTGTCATCCTGAAACAGGAAAGGGCCTTCCGCAAACTGTTGCCACAAGGTTGGAAGCACAGAATCGTCTAAAATATCATTGTATGCTGTATCGTTAAGATTTCCATTCACTGGAACTAAGGGGGCCTAGCCAGAACCATGCAAAACAGACCCATACCCATACATAGGAACTAAGGGGGCCTAGCCAGAACCATGCAAAACAGACCCATACCCATACATAGGAACTAAGGGGGCCTAGCCAGAACCATGCAAAACAGACCCATACCCATACATAGGAACTAAGGGGGCCTAGCCAGAACCATGCAAAACAGACCCATACCCATACATAGGAACTAAGGGGGCCTAGCCAGAACCATGCAAAACAGACCCATACCCATACATAGGAACTAAGGGGGCCTAGCCAGAACCATGCAAAACAGACCCATACCCATACATAGGAACTAAGGGGGCCTAGCCAGAACCATGCAAAACAGACCCATACCCATACATAGGAACTAAGGGGGCCTAGCCAGAACCATGCAAAACAGACCCATACCCATACATAGGAACTAAGGGGGCCTAGCCAGAACCATGCGAAACAGACCCATACCCATACATAGGAACTAAGGGGGCCTAGCCAGAACCATGCAAATCAGACCCATACCCATACATAGGAACTAAGGGGGCCTAGCCAGAACCATGCAAAACAGACCCATACCCATACATAGGAACTAAGGGGGCCTAGCCAGAACCATGCAAAACAGACCCATACCCATACATAGGAACTAAGGGGGCCTAGCCAGAACCATGCAAAACAGACCCATACCCATGCATATTATTCCTCCTCCACCAAACTTTACACTTGGCATTGGGGCAGGTAGTGTTCTCCTGGCATCCGCCAAACCCAGACTTGTCCATATGCCATATTCTCTCACTCCAGAGAACACATTTCCACTGCTCCAGAGTTCAACGGCGCCAAGCTTTATACTACTTCAGCCGACACATGGCATTCTGCATGGTGATCTTAGGCTTGTGTGCGGCTGCTCAGCCATGGAAACCCATTTCATGGAGCTCCCAACGAACAGCTCTTGTGCTGACGTTGTTTCCCGAGGCAGTTTGGAACTCTAGTGAGTGTTGCAACCGAGGAAAGACTATTTTTACATGCTACGTGCTTCAGCACTCACCACTCCCATTCAGTGAGCTTGTTTGGCCATTGTTGTTGCTCCTAGACATCTCCATTTCACAATAACAGCGCTTAGTTGACCGGGGCAGCTCTATCAGGGCAGAAATATGACAAACTGACTTGTTGGAAAGGTGGCCTCCTATGAAGGTACCACGTTGAAAGACTGAGCTCTTCAGTAAGGCCATTCTACTGCCAATGTTTGTCTATGGAGATTGCATGACTGTCTGCTCAATTATATACACCTGTCAGCAACAGGTGTGCCTGAAATAGCCAAATCCACCAATCTGAAGGGGTGTCCACATACTTTTGTATATATATATTGTACTTTGCTACAATGACACACTTAGCTAGCTACCCACCTTGTTCCTTTCTGTTAGCATATACTAGTACATCGTCATGCTTTCGGGATAGGTGTCTTTTCATATTCCACCATGATTCTTCAGTTGTAAACGCTACATTCCCTCTCTTGCTCTTGGTCCTCATCTTTGTAAGTCACCTTGATTTACCACCTGTGTGTTCAGATTCTTAATGAAAATATTTAGCGAACTCCATGACAATAGCTAAAGCAACGGGCTATTAGCAGCACACAAGTAGACTACAAATGCATGCTGGGACGGGCGCGCCCTGAGCTAGTGAAGTGTATGCTACTGGAACTGTACTGGAGCGAAATCGGAGTGGGCGAGAAGACCTACACTTCAGCCTTTGGGAAACACAGTTGAGTATAGAACAGGGTCACTGCAGTGCCGCACCCCTGGATGGAGGGCTTTTCTCTGAAGTACCCTAGTACATAGTTCATATGAGGTGTTTTCTGAAATCCACTGGTAGAGAGAGAGAAAACTAACCACTCTCACATTGATTTAGTTGAAAATCCTGGGATTTTCACAGCTGCAGCATATCATTAGTGAAACAGTAGGACTGAGCCTCAGGGTTGACTACCAGGCCAGCATGGAACAGCTTGAATCAGCATACCTCAAGGCGTGTAGCTACCTGTAGCCAACCCACCACAGCTGACATCAGTCTCCGGCAGGTTGGTGTCAACTGTTACAACAAGGCGTGTGCGTAACAGACATGTATGACAGAGTCCCGCGGTCATCTTCATAGTATCCTGTCACACACGGATCCCATGTGCCAAACACACAGAGGGCTTAACGGTTTCATTATCCGGGATGCCAGGTGGAATTAAAGTTCCTCTGAACTGGTTTAGCAGCGTGGTGTGGCTGGCTTAAAGGGCGTTTCAGTGTAATAGCAAGGAGTGAAGTGTGAGTAACTATCAGCTGCCCTAATGAACACGCATGACAACTCCAGTGGTGTAAAGTACTTATCTAAAAATACTTTAAAGTACTACATAAGTCCTTTTTTTGCGGTATCTGTACTTTGCTACAACTTTTACTTCACTTTCTAAATATAATAATGTACTTTTTGCTCCATGTATTTTTCCTGACACCCAAAAGTAGTGGTTACATTTTGAATGCTTAGCAGGAAAAGATAACTGCTGCCTCTGATCTGGCAGACACACTAAACACAAATGCTTTGTTTGTAAATTATGTCTGAGTGTTGGAGTGTGCCCCTGGCTATCCGTAAATAAAAATATCAATGCAAATTGCCTTCTGGTTCACTTAATATAAGCAATTTGAGATTATTTATGCTTTTATTTTGATACTTTAGTATAACTTTTGCAATTACGTTTAGTATATTTAAAACCAAATACAGCAAAAAAAAGAAACGTCCTCTCACTGTCAACTGAGTTTATTTTCAGCAAACTGAACACGTGTAAATATTTGTATGAACATAACAAGATTCAACAACTGAGACATAAACTGAACAAGTTCCACAGACATGTGACTAACAGAAATTGAATAATGTGTCCCTGAACAAGGGGGGATCAAAATCAAAAGTAACAGTCAGTATCTGGTGTGGCCACCAGCTGCATTAAGTACTGCAGTGCGTCTCCTCCTCATGGACTGCACCAGATTTGCCAGTTCTTGCTGTGAGATGTTAACCCACTCTTCCACCAAGGCACCTGCAATTTCCCAGACATTTCTGTGGGGAATGGTCCTAGCCCTCACCCTCTGATCCAACAGGTCCCAGACGTGCTCAATGGAATTGAGATCCGGGCTCTTCGCTGGCCATGGCAGAACACTGACATTCCTGTCTTGCAGGAAATCACGCACAGAACAAGCCGTATGGCTGGTGGCATTGTCATCCTGCAAGGTCATGCCAGGATGAGCCTGCAAGGGAGGGCACCACGAGGGAGAAGGATGTCTTCCCTGTAATGCACAGCATTGAGATTGCCTGCAATGACAACAAGTTCAGTTCGATGATGCTGTGACACACCGTCCCAGACCATGACGGATCCAAATCGATCACGCTCCAGAGTACAGGCCTCGGTGTAACGCTCATTCCTTCGACGATAAACGCGAATCTGACCATCACCCCTGGAGAGACAAATCCGCGACTCATCAGTGAAGAGCAGTTTTTGCCTGTCTGGTCCAGCGACGGTGGGTTTGTGCCCATAGGCGACGTTGTTGCCGGTGATGTCTGGTGAGGACCTGCCTTACAACAGGCCTACAAGCCCTCAGTATAGCCTCTCTCAGCCTATTGCGGACACTCTGAGCACTGATGGAGAGATTGTGTGTTCCTGGTGTAACTCGGGCAGTTGTTGTTGCCATCCTGTACATGTCCCACAGGTGTGATATTCGACCCTGTGCAAGTGTTGTTACATGTGGTCTGCCGCTGCGAGGACGATCAGCTGTCCATTCTGTCTCCCTGTAGCTCTGTCTTAGCTGTCTCACAGTACGGACATTGCATTGTATTGCCCTGGCCACATCTGTAGTCCTCATGCCTCCTTGCAGCATGCCTAAGGCACGTTCACGCAGATGAGCAGGGACCCTGGGCATCTTTCTTTTGGTGTTTTTCAGAGTCAGTAGAAAGGCCTCTTTAGTGTCCTAAGTTTTCATATCTGTGACCTTAATTGCCTAACGTCTGTAAGCTGTTTGTGTCATAACGACCGTTCCACAGGTACATGTTCATGAATTGTTTATGGTTCATTGAAGAAGCATGGTAAACAGTGTTTAAAACATTTACAATGAAGATCTGTCAAGTTATTTGGATTTTTACCAATTATCTTTGAAAGACAGGGTCCTGAAAAAGTGATGTTTCTTTTTTTGCTGAGTTTAGTACTTTACTGTGTGACTTTCACTTTTACTTGATTCATTTTCTATTCTAAGGTATCTTTACCTCAAGATGATTCATTTTCTATTCTAAGTTACAGTATCTTTACCTCAAGATGATTCATTTTCTATTCTAAGTTACAGTATCTTTACCTCAAGATGATTCATTTTCTATTCTACGGTATCTTTACCTCAAGATGATTCATTTTCTATTCTACGGTATCTTTACCTCAAGGTGATTCATTTTCTATTCTAAGTTACAGTATCTTTACCTCAAGATGATTCATTTTCTATTCTAAGTTACAGTATCTTTACCTCAAGATGATTCATTTTCTATTCTACGGTATCTTTACCTCAAGATGATTCATTTTCTATTCTACGGTATCTTTACCTCAAGGTGATTAATTTTCTATTCTAAGGTACAGTATCTTTACCTCAAGATGATTCATTTTCTATTCTAAGGTACAGAATCTTTACCTCAAGATGATTCATTTTCTATTCTACGGTATCTTTACCTCAAGATGATTCATTTTCTATTCTAAGGTACAGTATCTTTACCTCAAGATGATTCATTTTCTATTCTAAGGTACAGTATCTTTACCTCAAGATGATTCATTTTCTATTCTAAGGTACAGTATCTTTACCTCAAGTTTGACAGTTGGGTAATTTTTCCACCGCTGGGCAACTCAACTGGACTGCAGGGTGCATGTCCTTTATTCTAATGTTTGGTGTCTTGCTCTCTATCCAAACTCAGGGCAAGAGATGAGTTCTTTGTTAGAGTAATGAACAACAACAGGCCGCTGCATTGATATGGATGGGTTTCATATTCAGTCATCAGGCCAAATGGGATTGTTTTTTCTAAATATTACCTTTACACTGAATATGTTGTATATCTTGTACTGGGTCTGAGAAACAACAGACAAGCTCTTTGTTTTCAGCCTCTGATTGTAAAAACCTTATTTTATGAGGTACGGTTTCCTCTTACTGCATTCACTGTCTATTTCTGAGACATTTACTACACAGGAACCTTCATTTCCCCGTGAAGACGAAGCTAATTCACTTCATCTCAATTCATCATGAAGTGATTCATCTGACAGACAGAACATAACGTGGCCCTGATGCCCGAACACATGTATATATTTCTCTGTCAATACACACCTGCTCAAACAAGTATTCTATATTGCCAGCAGGTGGGGCTATAATCTAAGACAACTCATGCTGTCGTTTCTACTCATACAAAGTCCATGAAAATATTGAAGAATGCAGTCGAAAACACTATTATGTTTAATTAACTTAGCTTACTGTGAAGGAATACCCCTTTGTACTAGAAACATGACTGAGACGCAAGACTACATTTCTGTAGGTAGAAAGCTATTTATTATGTGTTTTATTTTGCTGGAACAGTCTGACAACAGTCTGACAACAGTACGACAGCAGTATGATAGCAGTCGGGTAACAGTATGATAGCAATCTGATAGCAGTATGATAACCGTCTGATAGCAGTATGATAGCAGTATTTTTTTTAATGTTTTTTTATTTTACCTTTATTTAACCAGGCAAGTCAGTTAAGAACAAATTCTTATTTTCAATGACGGCCTGGGAACAGTGGGTTAACTGCCTGTTCAGGGGCAGAACGACAGTACCTTGTCAGCTCGGGGGTTTGAACTCGCAACCTTCCGGTTACTAGTCCAACGCTCTAACCACTAGGCTACCCTGCCGCCCCCACACAATGATGTATGATGTACCTCTCGCCCCCACACAATGCCATACATGTGGCCTGCGATTGTGAGGCTGCCAAATTCTATTAAATTACATTGGAGGCAGTTTTTGGAAAATAAATGAACATTCAATTATCTGGCAACAGCTCTGGTGGACATTCCCGCAGTCAACATACTAATTGCAATCTCCCTCAAAACTTGAGACATCTGTGGCATTGTGTTGTGCGACAAAACTGCACATTTTAGAGTGTCCTTTTTTTGTCCTCAGCACAAGGTGCACCTGTGTAATGATCACTGTTTAATCAGCTTCTTGATATGCCACAGCTGTCAGGTGGATATAAAGGAGAAATGCTCACTAACAGGGAAGTACAAAATTTGCACAAAATTTGAGAGAAATAAAGCTTTTTTTGCGTGAGTATGGAACATTTCTGGGATCTTCTATTTCAGCTCATGAAACCTACACTTTAGATGTTGCGTTTATATTGAGAAATTGAATTGGTCTCGCGAAAGATAATAGACCTCTTAGAACTCAACGACAGAGGCTACAATAACAGGAACCATGATGGAAAATGGCACAGTGGGCAAATACTGGCTCCTTACATGCGATCGTATTTCTGTTTAATGGTGGGAGATGTACTGTCTATTTTCCTTCTCACCATACTGAAACTCTTTTTTTCGTCATCTGGTACTAATAACACTCCTTGCCCCTCACAAGAGAACCTGACATTAAAGCACATTTTGCGTGAGAGACCAAAAGGACTCTAAAGGACTCTTAAGCTCCATTGAAAGAAGTCAAATGTGTTTTCCTGCAGATTGACCAAGATAAATGACATAACATTATTAAGCACACAGAGGAATCTATCCTGACTGATTCAAGATGTTAGACGAAGTGTAAGATTCTCCACCAAATGTGGTCTTAAACATGCTCCACTTTTCTGAAGCTGAGCCATATCATCCTTTATGAACAGATACTATTTTTGGGGATCAGTGTCATATCCTGACAATCATTTAATGCTCTTGTCCTTATTGCAAGAGGGCACCTTGGCCGTAAGCTGCGGATACACCTCTCTCAGAACCTCGGCCCAGTCACTCAGTCCACTGTGTTGGTGACCCCCAATACGTCACTCAGACTGCCTGTCCAGTGTTTTGTTGACCCCAAAGAGGTAACTCAGACTGCCTGTCCAGTGTTTTGTTGACCCCAAAGAGGTAACTCAGACTGCCTGTCCAGTGTTTTGTTGACCCCAAAGAGGTAACTCAGACTGCCTGTCCAGTGTTTTGTTGACCCCAAAGAGGTAACTCAGACTGCCTGTCCAGTGTTTTGTTGACCCCAAAGAGGTAACTCAGACTGCCTGTCCAGTGTTTTGTTGACCCCAAAGAGGTAACTCAGACTGCCTGTCCTCTGTGGAGAGATATTTGTGAATATGGTTGTATAAATCGCAATTAAAATATGCTTGTAAAACAACATGAACTCAGACACGGGAATCCTCTGATCTTCCTCAGGCCTCTCTCTTCTCCCTTCCTACTGAGAGAAGGGGAAACATGCAGGGACACGACACTCACATCTGAGACAAAATAAACGAATAAAAAGCTCAACATGGATCGGGGCCCCGAATGAACCTTTAAACCTCCTCGTGGAAAACAGATGTTTCCTATGCTCAGTCCGTTTAATATTAGGCTCACAGAGGCACCGACCCAACGCTGAGAACTACAGCTTTAAGAACCAGGATGACCCTGTTCCTCTGAGTAAACAGGTGTTGTGCTCTCTCTCCTTACATCCAGGCTTCCCCACTCACGGCTAAACATTCACTTTTCACTTGACCACAGGCAGCTAGCTACTCATGCTGAGGTTTTGTGAATGACTAATATCAATGGAAAAAGAAAACAACTGGGTTGAATCATGGTGCTTCAAGAGCTCTAACACATCAGAACAGATTCAACAGAGGCAACACACACACACACATGTCAAATATGAACTCTGTTAAACACACTACTACTACAGTCTATTTCCATCATAATGTTGTTGTATTGGACTTCATTCACTCAGCAGTTTGATTGAGTGCACCCATATTGTAAGGAATGATTTCTTTATGGGTACATCAATAACGACATTACTGTACAGTGCTCTTTAACTTGTTTGACTACTGTGAATTGATACTCGTACATGTCCAGTTTGAGTAGACACAGTGATGCCCTTACATGCAGTGGTGGAAAAAGTACACAATTGTCATACTTGAGTAAAAGTAAAGATACCTTAGGTACTTTAGACCACTGCTTACATGTCCAGTCTGAGTAATCACATGAGAGATTCACCATGTCAGAATGCAGAGTTAATACTCCACAGGACAGATAGGACTTACTATCACCCCGTTCCATCAGGATCAATACTCCACAGGACAGATAGGACTTACTATCACCCCGTTCCATCAGGATCAATACTCCACAGGACAGATAGGACTTACTATCACCCCGTTCCATCAGGATTAATACTCCACAGGACAGATAGGACTTACTATCACCCCGTTCCATCAGGATCAATACTCCACAGGACAGATAGGACTTACTATCACCCCGTTCCATCAGGATTAATACTCCACAGGACAGATAGGACTTACTATCACCCCGTTCCATCAGGATTAATACTCCACAGGACAGATAGGACTTACTATCACCCCGTTCCATCAGGATTAATACTCCACAGGACAGATAGGACTTACTATCACCCCGTTCCATCAGGATCAGTACTCCACAGGACAGATAGGACTTACTATCACCCCGTTCCATCAGGATTAATACTCCACAGGACAGATAGGACTTACTATCACCCCGTTCCATCAGGATCAATACTCCACAGGACAGATAGGACTTACTATCACCCCGTTCCATCAGGATCAATACTCCACAGGACAGATAGGACTTACTATCACCCCGTTCCATCAGGATCAGTACTCCACAGGACAGATAGGACTTACTATCACCCCGTTCCATCAGGATTAATACTCCACAGGACAGATAGGACTTACTATCACCCCGTTCCATCAGGATTAATACTCCACAGGACAGATAGGACTTACTATCACCCCGTTCCATCAGGATTAATACTCCACAGGACAGATAGGACTTACTATCACCCCGTTCCATCAGGATTAATACTCCACAGGACAGATAGGACTTACTACCACCCCGTTCCATCAGGATTAATACTCCACAGGACAGATATGACTTACTATCACCCCGTTCCATCAGGATTAATACTCCACAGGACAGATAGGACTTACTATCACCCCGTTCCATCAGGATCAATACTCCACAGGACAGATAGGACTTACTATCACCCCGTTCCATCAGGATTAATACTCCACAGGACAGATAGGACTTACTATCACCCCGTTCCATCAGGATTAATACTCCACAGGACAGATAGGACTTACTATCACCCTGTTCCATCAGGATGAATACTCCACAGGACAGATAGGACTTACTATCACCCCGTTCCATCAGGATTAATACTCCACAGGACAGATAGGACTTACTATCACCCCGTTCCATCAGGATTAATACTCCACAGGACAGATAGGACTTACTATCACCCCGTTCCATCAGGATTAATACTCCACAGGACAGATAGGACTTACTATCACCCCGTTCCATCAGGATTAATACTCCACAGGACAGATAGGACTTACTATCACCCCGTTCCATCAGGATTAATACTCCACAGGACAGATAGGACTTACTATCACCCCGTTCCATCAGGATGAATACTCCACAGGACAGATAAGACTTATTATCACCCCGTTCCATCAGGATCAGTACTCCACAGGACAGATAGTAAGTCGTATCACCCGTTCCTCTCTCCATCCTACCTTCCCTTCCTCCTTCCCTTGTGGACAATAATGTATCACGGCATCAGTGAGTTAAGGCAGAGTCCATCAGTGAGTTAGGGCAGAGTTCATCGGTGAGTTAAGGCAGAGTTCATCGGTGAGTTAGGGCAGAGTTCATCGGTGAGTTAGGGCAGAGTTCATCGGTGAGTTAGGGCAGAGTTCATCGGTGAGTTAAGGCAGAGTTCATCGTGAGTTAAGGCAGAGTTCATCGGTGAATTAATGCAGAGATCTAACTTCACTGTAGTTGAAAAAGCAGTTTGCACCGAGGGATCATCTGTTTCAGTCCTGACGAGGGATCATATGTTTCAGTCCTGACGTGGGATCATCTGTTTCAGTCCTGACGTGGGATCATATGTTTCAGTCCTGACGAGGGATCAAATGTTTCAGTCCTGACGTGGGATCATCTGTTTCAGTCCTGACGAGGGATCATCTGATTCAGTCCTGACGTGGGATCATCTGTTTCAGTCCTGACGTGGGATCATCTGTTTCAGTCCTGACGAGGGATCATCTGTTTCAGTCCTGACGAGGGATCATCTGTTTCAGTCCTGACGTGGGATCATCTGTTTCAGTCCTGACGTGGGATCATCTGTTTCAGTCCTGACGAGGGATCATCTGATTCAGTCCTGACGAGGGATCATCTGATTCAGTCCTGACGAGGGATCATCTGTTTCAGCCCTGACAAGGGATCATCTGTTTCAGTCCTGACGAGGGATCATCTGTTTCAGTCCTGATGTGGTTAAAGAGATGATGGGATGAAGGGATCATCTGTTTCAGTCCTGATGTGGTTAAAGAGATGATGGGATGAAGGGATCATCTGTTTCAGTCCTGACGAGGGATCATCTATTTCAGTCCTGACGTGGATAAAGAGATGATGGGATGAAGGGATCATCTGTTTCAGTCCTGAAATGGTTAAAGAGGTGATGGAATGAAGGGATCATCTGTTTCAGTCCTGACGTGGATAAAGAGGTGATGGAATGAAGGGATCATCTGTTTCAGTCCTGACGTGGATAAAGAGGTGATGGAATGAAGAGATCATCTGTTTGTCTGAGCTTTTAGCTGACGTGACATTAGAAATCTATCAAGCGACAGACATGATCCATCGCTCATATTTTCAGTTTTCATAGTCTCCCTTCGATGGTTTACATGTGAGTGACTGACTACTTCATCAGAACACGTTGAAACTGATTGTAAACATGTCTGCTGTGGATTACACTGGGAAGGCCCTCACTTTGGCCAACGTAAAAAAAAACAAGCTTTACCAATGGAATAATATCCAAGTTCGGTTTTCCGGAGATCAAGTGAGGGAAGATGATTTGTTTAGTCCATTGACTCTGAATGCCACCAGGCTTTCCGGAGATCAAGTGAGGGAAGATGATTTGTTTAGTCCATTGACTCTGAATGCCACCAGGGTCTTGAATTCCTACGGATTGATTCCCATCCCATCATTAAACTCAACAGTAACATGTCTCCTGCACAACAGTCAGCAGGGAAATCGATCTCCATCACATCTTTCTTCTATTTCCCCCTAAAAACAGGTCAAAACACAATGCAACATAATCCTCCCATCAGGCCCTGGGTTACTGGAGAGGCCATTGAAGCAGGTATGATGACCCCTGGTGACCACTTACAAGATGATTTGTTTAGTCCATTGACTCTGAATGCCACCAGGCTTTCCGGAGATCAAGTGAGGGAAGATGATTTGTTTAGTCCATTGACTCTGAATGCCACCAGGCTTTCCGGAGATCAAGTGAGGGAAGATGATTTGTTTAGTCCATTGACTCTGAATGCCACCAGGCTTTCCGGAGATCAAGTGAGGGAAGATGATTTGTTTAGTCCATTGACTCTGAATGCCACCAGGGTCTTGAATTCCTACGGATTGATTCCCATCCCATCATTAAACTCAACAGTAACATGTCTCCTGCACAACAGTCAGCAGGGAAATCGATCTCCATCACATCTTTCTTCTATTTCCCCCTAAAAACAGGTCAAAACACAATGCAACATAATCTTCCCATCAGGCCCTGGGTTACTGGAGAGGCCATTGAAGCAGGTATGATGACCCCTGGTGACCACTTACAGATAACTCCTTTACAGTCTCCTCTATGGTCCCCTTTAGAGTCTACCTCACAGTCCCCTTTACAGTCCCCTTTACAGTCTCCTCTACAGGCCCCTTTACAGGCCCCTTTACAGTCTCCTCTACAGTCCCCTTTACAGTCCCCTTTACAGTCCCCTTTACAGTCTCCTCTAAAGTCTCCTCTAGAGTCTCCTTTAGGGTCTACTGTACAGTCCCCTTTACAGTCTCCTCTACAATCTACTGTACAGTCCCCTTTACTGTATCATTTACGGTCCCCTTTACAGTCTACTGTACAGTCCCCTTTACAGTCTCCTCTACAGTCCCCTTTAGGGTCTACTGTACAGTCCCCTTTACAGTCCCATTTACAGTCTACTGTACAGTCCCCTTTACAGTCTCCTCTACAATCTACTGTACAGTCCCCTTTACCTAATAAATTACAGTCCCCTTTACAGTCTACTGTACAGTCCCCTTTACAGTCTCCTCTACAGTCCCCTTTAAAGTCTAATTTATAGTCTCATTTACAGTCCCCTTTACAGTCTCCTCTACAGTCTACAGTGCAGTCCCCTCTACAGTCCCCTTTACAGTCTCCTCTACAGTCCCCTTTACAGTCTCCTCTACAGTCAACTTTACAGTCTCATTTACAGTCCCCTTTAGAGTCTACTGTACAGTCCCCTTTACTGTCCCCTTTACAGTCTACTGTACATTCCCCTTTACAGTCCCCTTTACAGTCTCATTTACAGTCCCCTTTAGAGTCTACTGTACAGTCCCCTTTACAGTCCCATTTACAGTCTACTGTACAGTCTCCTCTACAGTCTACAGTACAGTCCCCTCTACAGTCCCCTTTACAGACTCCTCTACAGTCCCCTTTACAGTCTCCTCTACAGTCAACTTTACAGTCTCATTTACAGTCCCCTTTACAGTCCCATTTACAGTCCCATTTACAGTCGAATGTACAGTCCCCTTTACAGTCCCATTTACAGTCTACTGTACAGTCCCCTTTACAGTCCCATTTACAGTCCCATTTACAGTCTACTGTACAGTCCCCTTTACAGTCCCCTTTACTGTTCACTTTATAGTCTTCTTTACAGTCCCCTTTACAGTCCCCTTTACAGTCTACTGTACAGTCCCCTTTACAGTCCCCTTTACAGTCCCATTTACAGTCTACTGTACAGTCCCCTTTACAGTACCCTATACAGTCCCCTTTACTGTTCACTTTATAGTCTTCTTTACAGTCCCCTTTACAGTCCCCTTTACAGTCTACTGTACAGTCCCCTTTACAGTCCCTTTACTGTTCACTTTATAGTCTTCTTTACAGTCCCTGTTACAGTATGCTGTATAGTCTCATTTACAGTCCCCTTTTACAGTCCCCCTTTACAGTCCACTGTAGAGTCCACTGTACAGTCTCGTTTACAGTCTCCGTTACAGTCCCTGTTATAGTTCCTTTACCATTCACTTTACAGTACATGTTACAGTATCCTTTACAGTCTCCTTTACAGTCCCCTTCATATTCTAATTTACAGACCCCTTTACAGTCCCCTTCATATTCTCCTTTACATTCCCCTTCACAGTCTTATTTACAGTCTCATTTATAGGAAACGTTACAGTCCCATATACAGTCTCTTTACAGTCTCCATTACAGTCTCATTTATAGTCCCCTTTACAGTCTTCTTTACAGTCTAATTTTCAGGCAACTTTACAGGCAACTTTACAGGTAAATGTACAGTCCCATTTACAGTACACTGTACAGTCCACTTTACAGTCTCCTTTACAGACACATCTGGGGGTTTAGTTTTCCACTTTAGTATGGATGTTGATGGTCAAACATATCACCATCAGTTTCCAACATCCTTAAGTCGCTCCCAAATCAATGTCACAACAGTATAATAGAGGCTCTGTCCTCTGGAGCTGGATGTAGTGGAAATATAGACACTCTCCGCAGCTGCTCCTGGCTTTGCTACCATGACATGCTTGAAGCAACGCTGTGTTTGTGACAGCTGTTCAATGAGTCAGACACTCTAAAACCAATATCTTATTCTTGTGATGAAGTCAGACCATGTTACAAATCTCTTATTGAAATGATGAAGTTAGACCATGTTACATATTACGTTGTGGATGCACAGTTTAGAGCTTTAATGAACCAAGACAACTCTGAAGAGGATGAACCAAGAGGATGAACCAAGACAACTCTGAAAAGGATGAACCAAGAGGATGAACCAAGACAACTCTAAAGAGGATGAACCAAGAGGATGAACCAAGACAACTCTGAAGAGGATGAACCAAGAGGATGAACCAAGACCACTCTGAAAAGGATGAACCAAGAGGATGAACCAAGACAACTCTGAAAAGGATGAACCAAGAGGATGAACCAAGACAACTCTGAAGAGGATGAACCAAGAGGATGAACCAAGACAACTCTGAAGAGGATGAACCAAGACAACACTGAAGAGGATGAACCAAGAGGATGAACCAAGACAACTCTGAAGAGGATGAACCAAGACAACTCTAAAGAGGATGAACCAAGAGGATGAACCAAAACAACTCTGAAGAGGATGAACCAAGACAACTCTGAAAAGGATGCAATTCCCAATTTCCATTTTTTTGTATATCCCCAAGGTCACTCTAGGTATTCATTTGTTTTTATCCCTGAGCAGACAGACACACCCTCTCTCTTGTTGGATAAACTGAGTCAGCCTCTAAACACAAAGGAATGTCCGCGTTTACGGCCAGGCTGGAAAGAGGAAGGTGAAAGAGACATTCTCTTCTGATCTGTTTTAGCGCCATGTGTGTCTTAAAAGACAGAGTTCTGGCATTGCGGCAGGCTGATACAATCATGTCTGGGCCTGTGATGATACCAAGGGCCAACAATGGGTCAGGGTGAAATACAAACTCTAGCTGGAGTAGGTTGAGGTCAGTTAAGTAGTAGACCATTCTGGGGTAGTTTGAGGTCAGTTAAGTAGTAGACCATGCTGGGGTAGTTTGAGGTCAGTTAAGTAGTAGCCCATTCTGGGGTAGTTTGAGGTCAGTTAAGTAGTAGACCATTCTGGGGTAGTTTGAGGTCAGTTAAGTAGTAGCCCATTCTGGGGTAGTTTGAGGTCAGTTAAGTAGTAGACCATTCTGGGGTAGTTTGAGGTCAGTTAAGTAGTACACCATTCTGGGGTAGTTTGAGGTCAGTTAAGTAGTATACCATTCTGGGGTAGTTTGAGGTCAGTTAAGTAGTAGACCATTCTGGGGTAGTTTGAGGTCAGTTAAGTAGTAGACCATTCTGGGGTAGTTTGAGGTCAGTTAAGTAGTAGCCCATTCTGGGGTAGTTTGAAGTCAGTTAAGTAGTAGACCATTCTGGGGTAGTTTGAGGTCAGTTAAGTAGTAGACCATTCTGGGGTAGTTTGAGGTCAGTTAAGTAGTAGACCATTCTGGGGTAGTTTGAGGTCAGTTAAGTAGTAGACCATTCTGGGGTAGTTTGAGGTCAGTTAAGTAGTAGACCATTCTGGGGTAGTTTGAGGTCAGTTAAGTAGTAGACCATTCTGGGGTAGTTTGAGGTCAGTTAAGTAGTAGACCATTCTGGGGTAGTTTGAGGTCAGCTAAGTAGTAGACCATTCTGGGGTAGTTTGAGGTCAGTTAAGTAGTAGACCATTCTGGGGTAGTTTGAGGTCAGTTAAGTAGTAGACCATGCTGGGGTAGTTTGAGGTCAGTTAAGTAGTAGACCATTCTGGGGTAGTTTGAGGTCAGTTAGGTAGTAGACCATGCTGGGGTAGTTTGAGGTCAGTTAAGTAGTAGACCATTCTGGGGTAGTTTGAGGTCAGTTAAGTAGTAGACCATTCTGAGGTAGTTTGAGGTCAGTTAAGTAGTAGACCATTCTGGGGTAGTTTGAGGTCAGTTAAGTAGTAGACCATTCTGGGGTAGTTTGAGGTCAGTTAAGTAGTAGACCATTCTGGGGTAGTTTGAGGTCAGTTAAGTAGTAGCCCATTCTGAGGTAGTTTGAGGTCAGTTAAGTAGTAGACCATTCTGAGGTAGTTTGAGGTCAGTTAAGTAGTAGACCATTCTGGGGTAGTTTGAGGTCAGTTAAGTAGTAGACCATTCTGGGGTAGTTTGAGGTCAGTTAAGTAGTAGACCATTCTGGGGTAGTTTGAGGTCAGTTAAGTAGTAGACCATTCTGGGGTAGTTTGAGGTCAGCTAAGTAGTAGACCATTCTGGGGTAGTTTGAGGTCAGTTAAGTAGTAGACCATTCTGGGGTAGTTTGAGGTCAGTTAAGTAGTAGACCATTCTGGGGTAGTTTGAGGTCAGTTAAGTAGTAGACCATTCTGGGGTAGTTTGAGGTCAGTTAAGTAGTAGACCATTCTGGGGTAGTTTGAGGTCAGTTAAGTAGTAGACCATTCTGGGGTACAGTTAAGACATGGCTTCTTTTGTAGTAACCGACTTGTAAAGGTCAATGCCTTTATTATTATTTAGTGGTTGAAAAAAAATAAAAAATGTAAATATATGAAATAAAGTAATCTGGTATTAAAAGGATCATACATTCTCTTGTTTTCTTGTTTTATTCGTTCCTCTAAGTACAAGACACGGTACAAGACACAAGCATTAACAAACTTCATGGGTATCAGGTATCAAGGTAAGACCCAAGTGCAGAGTGTGTGAAGTAACAATGTTTAATGTAACAACAGGGGAAGGCAAACGACAGGTCAAGGCAGGCAGGGGTCGATCCAGAGTAGGAGCAAAAGGTACAGGACGGCAGGCAGGGTCAGGGTCAGGGTCAGGGACAGGCAGAGTGGTCAGGCAGGCTCAGGGTCAGGGACCGGCAGAGGGGTCAGGCAGGTTCAGGGTCAGGGACCGGCAGAGTGGTCAGGCAGGCGGGTACAGGGACAGGCAGAGTGGTCAGGCAGGCGGGTACAGGGTCAGGCAGGGTCAGGGACAGGCAGAGTGGACAGGCAGGCGGGTACAGGGACAGGCAGAGTGGTCAGGCAGGCAGGTACAGGGTCAGGCAGGTCAGGGACAGGCAGAGTGGACAGGCAGGCGGGTACAGGGACAGGCAGAGTGGTCAGGCAGGCAGGTACAGGGTCAGGCAGAGTGGTCAGGCAGGGTCAGGGACAGGCAGGCAGGAACAGGGTCAGGCAGAGTGGTCAGGCAGGCGGGTACAGGGTCAGGCAGAGTGGTCAGGCAGGGAGGTACAGGGTCAGGCAGAGTGGTCAGGCAGTGTCAGGGACAGGCAGAGTGGTCAGGCAGGCGGGTACAGGGTCAGGCAGAGTGGTCAGGCAGGCAGGAACAGGGTCAGACAGAGTGGTCAGGCAGGCGGGTACAGGGTCAGGCAGAGTGGTCAGGCAGGGTCAGGGACAGGGTCAGGCAGAGTGGGCAGGCAGGGTCAGGGACAGGCAGAGTGGTCAGGCAGGCGGGTACAGGGTCAGGCAGAGTGGTCAGGCAGGCAGGAACAGGGTCAGACAGAGTGGTCAGGCAGGCGGGTACAGGGTCAGGCAGAGTGGTCAGGCAGGGACAGGGACAGGGTCAGGCAGAGTGGTCAGGCAGGCGGATACAGGGACAGGCAGGCGGGACCTGGTCAGGCAAAGTGGTCAGGGAGGCGGGTACAGGGTCAGGCAGAGTTGTCAGGCAGAGTTGTCAGGCAGGCTCAGGGTCAGGCAGAGTTGTCAGGCAGAGTGGTCAGGCAGGCTCAGGCTCAGGGACCGGCAGAGTGGTCAGGCAGGCTCAGGGTCAGGGACCGGCAGAGTGGTCAGGTAGGCTCAGGGTCAGGGACTGGCAGAGCGGTCAGGAAGAGTGGTCAGGCAGGCTCAGGATCAGGGACCGGCAGAGTGGTAAAACAGGCTCAGGGTCAGGGACCGGCAGAGTGGTCAGGCAGGGTCAGAGACCGGCAGAGTGGTCAGGCAGGCTCAGGGTTAGGGACCGGCAGAGTGATCAGGCAGGTTCAGGGACAGGCAGAGTGGACAGGCAGGCGGGTACAGGGACAGGCAGAGTGGTCAGGCAGTTAAGTACAGGGTCAGGCAGAGTGGTCAGGCAGGGTCAGGGACAGGGTCAGGCAGAGTGGTCAGGCAGGGTCAGGGACAGGCAGAGTGGTCAGGCAGGCGGATACAGGGACAGGCAGGCGGGACCTGGTCAGGCAGAGTGGTCAGGGAGGCGGGTACAGGGTCAGGCAGAGTTGTCAGGCAGAGTTGTCAGGCAGGCTCAGGGTCAGGCAGAGTTGTCAGGCAGGCTCAGGGTCAGGGACCGGCAGAGTGGTCAGGCAGGCTCAGGGTCAGGGACCGGCAGAGTGGTCAGGCAGGCTCAGGCTCAGGGACCGGCAGAGTGGTCAGGCAGGCTCAGGGTCAGGGACCGGCAGAGTGGTCAGGCAGGCTCAGGCTCAGGGACCGGCAGAGTGGTAAGGCAGGCTCAGGGTCAGGGACCGGCAGAGTGGTCAGACAGGCTCAGGGTCAGGGACCGGTCAGAGTGGTCAGGCAGGCTCAGGCTCAGGGTAGGGGACCGGCAGAGTGGTCAGGTAGGCTCAGGCTCAGGGTCAGGCAGAGTGGTCAGGGAGGCGGGTACAGGGTCAGGCAGAGTTGTCAGGCAGGCTCAGGGTCAGGCAGAGTGGTCAAGCAGGCGGGTACAGGGTCAGGCAGAGTGGTCAGGCAGGCAGAGTGGTCAGGCAGGCGGGTACAGGGTCAGGCAGAGTGGACAGGCAGGTGGGTACAGGGTCAGGCAGAGTGGTCAGGCAGGCGGGTACAGGGTCAGGCAGAGTGGTCAAGCAGGCGGGTACAGGGTCAGGCAGAGTGGTCAGGCAGGCAGAGTGGTCAGGCAGGCGAGTACATGGTCAGGCAGAGTGGTCAGGCAGGTGGGTACAGGGTCAGGCAGAGTGGTCAGGCAGGCGGGTACAGGGTCAGGCAGAGTGGTCAGGCAGGCGAGTACAGGGTCAGGCAGGCGGGTACAGGGTCAGGCAGAGTGGTCAGGCAGGCGGGTACAGGGACAGGCAGAGTGGTCAGGCAGTTAAGTACAGGGTCAGGCAGAGTGGTCAGAAAGGGTCAGGGACAGGGTCAGGCAGAGTGGTCAGGCAGGGTCAGGGACAGGCAGAGTGGTCAGGCAGGCGGATACAGGGACAGGCAGGCGGGACCTGGTCAGGCAGAGTGGTCAGGGAGGCGGGTACAGGGTCAGGCAGAGTTGTCAGGCAGAGTTGTCAGGCAGGCTCAGGGTCAGGCAGAGTTGTCAGGCAGAGTGGTCAGGCAGGCTCAGGCTCAGGGACCGGCAGAGCTGTCAGGCAGGCTCAGGGTCAGGGACCGGCAGAGTGGTCAGGTATGCTCAGGGTCAGGGACTGGCAGAGCGGTCAGGAAGAGTGGTCAGGCAGGCTCAGGATCAGGGACCGGCAGAGTGGTAAAACAGGCTCAGGGTCAGGGACCGGCAGAGTGGTCAGGCAGGGTCAGAGACCGGCAGAGTGGTCAGGCAGGCTCAGGGTTAGGGACTGGCAGAGTGATCAGGCAGGTTCAGGGACAGGCAGAGTGGACAGGCAGGCGGGTACAGGGACAGGCAGAGTGGTCAGGCAGATAAGTACAGGGTCAGGCAGAGTGGTCAGGCAGGGTCAGGGACAGGCAGACTGGTCAGGCAGGCAGGAACAGGGTCAGGCAGAGTGGTCAGGCAGGTGGGTACAGGGTCAGGCAGAGTGGTCAGGCAGGGTCAGGGACAGGGTCAGGCAGAGTGGTCAGGCAGGGTCAGGGACAGGCAGAGTGGAAAGGCAGGCGGGTACAGGGACAGGCAGAGTGGTCAGGCAGTTAGGTACAGGGTCAGGCAGAGTGGTCAGGCAGGGTCAGGGACAGGCAGAGTGGTCAGGCAGGCGGGTACAGGGTCAGGCAGAGTGGTCAGGCAGGGTCAGGGACAGGGTCAGGCAGAGTGGTCAGGCAGGGTCAGGGACAGGTAGAGTGGTCAGGCAGGCGGATACAGGGACAGGCAGGCGGGACCTGGTCAGGCAGAGTGGTCAGGGAGGCGGGTACAGGGTCAGGCAGAGTTGTCAGGCAGAGCTGTCAGTTAGGCTCAGTGTCAGGGACTGGCAGAGTGGTCAGGCAGGCTCAGGGTTAGGGACCGGCAGAGTGATCAGGCAGGTTCAGGGACAGGCAGAGTGGACAGGCAGGCAGGGTCAGGGACAGGCAGAGTGGTCAGGCAGGGTCAGGGACAGGCAGAGTGGTCAGGCAGGCGGATACAGGGACAGGCAGGCGGGACCTGGTCAGGCAGAGTGGTCAGGGAGGCAGGTACAGGGTCAGGCAGAGTTGTAAGGCAGAGCTGTCAGGCAGGCTCAGGGTCAGGGACCGGCAGAGTGGTCAGGCAGGCTCAGGCTCAGGGACCGGCAGAGTGGTAAGGCAGGCTCAGGGTCAGGGACCGGCAGAGTGGTCAGACAGGCTCAGGGTCAGGGACCGGTCAGAGTGGTCAGGCAGGCTCAGGCTCAGGGTAGGGGACCGGCAGAGTGGTCAGGTAGGCTCAGGCTCAGGGTCAGGCAGAGTGGTCAGGGACGCGGGTACAGGGTCAGGCAGAGTTGTCAGGCAGGCTCAGGGTCAGGCAGAGTGGTCAAGCAGGCGGGTACAGGGTAAGGCAGAGTGGTCAGGCAGGCAGAGTGGTCAGGCAGGCGGGTACAGGGTCAGGCAGAGTGGACAGGCAGGTGGGTACAGGGTCAGGCAGAGTGGTCAGGCAGGCGGGTACAGGGTCAGGCAGAGTGGTCAAGCAGGCGGGTACAGGGTCAGGCAGAGTGGTCAGGCAGGCAGAGTGGTCAGGCAGGCGGGTACAGGGTCAGTTAGAGTGGTCAGGCAGGCGGGTACAGGGTCAGGCAGAGTGGTCAGGCAGGCGAGTACAGGGTCAGGCAGGCGGGTACAGGGTCAGGCAGAGTGGTCAGGCAGGCGGGTACAGGGACAGGCAGAGTGGTCAGGCAGTTAAGTACAGGGTCAGGCAGAGTGGTCAGGCAGGGTCAGGGACAGGATCAGGCAGAGTGGTCAGTTAGGCGAGTACAGGGTCAGGCAGAGTGGTCTGGCAGGTGGGTACAGGGTCAGGCAGAGTGGTCAGGCAGGCGGGTACAGGGTCAGGCAGAGTGGTCAGGCAGGCGAGTACAGGGTCAGGCAGGCGGGTACAGGGTCAGGCAGAGTGGTCAGGCAGGCGGGTACAGGGACAGGCAGAGTGGTCAGGCAGTTAAGTACAGGGTCAGGCAGAGTGGTCAGGCAGGGTCAGGGACAGGGTCAGGCAGAGTGGTCAGGCAGGGTCAGGGACAGGCAGAGTGGTCAGGCAGGTGGGTACAGGGTCAGGCAGAGTGGTCAGGCAGGCGGGTACAGGGTCAATCAGAGTGGTCAGGCAGGCGAGTACAGGGTCAGGCAGGCGGGTACAGGGTCAGGCAGAGTGGTCAGGGAGGCGGGTACAGGGTCAGGCAGAGTTGTCAGGCAGAGCTGTCAGGCAGGCTCAGTGTCAGGGACCGGCAGAGTGGTCAGGCAGGCTCAGGGTTAGGGACCGGCAGAGTGATCAGGCAGGTTCAGGGACAGGCAGAGTGGACAGGCAGGCAGGGTCAGGGACAGGCAGAGTGGTCAGGCAGGGTCAGGGACAGGCAGAGTGGTCAGACAGGCGGATACAGGGACAGGCAGGCAGGACCTGGTCAGGCAGAGTGGTCAGGGAGGCGGGTACAGGGTCAGGCAGAGTTGTAAGGCAGAGCTGTCAGGCAGGCTCAGGGTCAGGGACCGGCAGAGTGGTCAGGCAGGCTCAGGGTCAGGGACCGGCAGAGTGGTCAGGCAGGCTCATGCTCAGGGACCGGCAGAGTGGTAAGGCAGGCTCAGGGTCAGGGACCGGCAGAGTGGTCAGACAGGCTCAGGGTCAGGGACCGGTCAGAGTGGTCAGGCAGGCTCAGGCTCAGGGTAGGGGACCGGCAGAGTGGTCAGGTAGGCTCAGGCTCAGGGTCAGGCAGAGTGGTCAGGGTGGCGGGTACAGGGTCAGGCAGAGTTGTCAGGCAGGCTCAGGGTCAGGCAGAGTGGTCAAGCAGGCGGGTACAGGGTCAGGCAGAGTGGTCAGGCAGGCAGAGTGGTCAGGCAGGCGGGTACAGGGTCAGGCAGAGTGGACAGGCAGGTGGGTACAGGGTCAGGCAGAGTGGTCAGACAGGCGGGTACAGGGTCAGGCAGAGTGGTCAAGCAGGCGGGTACAGGGTCAGGCAGAGTGGTCAGGCAGGCAGAGTGGTCAGGCAGGCGGGTACAGGGTCAGTTAGAGTGGTCAGGCAGGCGGGTACAGGATCAGGCAGAGTGGTCAGTTAGGCGAGTACAGGGTCAGGCAGAGTGGTCAGGCAGGTGGGTACAGGGTCAGGCAGAGTGGTCAGGCAGGCGGGTACAGGGTCAGGCAGAGTGGTCAGGCAGGCGAGTACAGGGTCAGGCAGGCGGGTACAGGGTCAGGCAGAGTGGTCAGGCAGGCGGGTACAGGGACAGGCAGAGTGGTCAGGCAGTTAAGTACAGGGTCAGGCAGAGTGGTCAGGCAGGGTCAGGGACAGGGTCAGGCAGAGTGGTCAGGCAGGGTCAGGGACAGGCAGAGTGGTCAGGCAGGCGGATACAGGGACAGGCAGACTGGTCAGGCAGGCAGGAACAGGGTCAGGCAGAGTGGTCAGGCAGGTGGGTACAGGGTCAGGCAGAGTGGTCAGGCAGGGTCAGGGACAGGGTCAGGCAGAGTGGTCAGGCAGGGTCAGGGACAGGCAGAGTGGACAGGCAGGCGGGTACAGGGACAGGCAGAGTGGTCAGGCAGTTAGGTACAGGGTCAGGCAGAGTGGTCAGGCAGGGTCAGGGACAGGCAGAGTGGTCAGGCAGGCGGGTACAGGGTCAGGCAGAGTGGTCAGGCAGGGTCAGGGACAGGGTCAGGCAGAGTGGTCAGGCAGGGTCAGGGACAGGTAGAGTATTCAGGCAGGCGGATACAGGGACAGGCAGGCGGGACCTGGTCAGGCAGAGTGGTCAGGGAGGCGGGTACAGGGTCAGGCAGAGTTGTCAGGCAGAGCTGTCAGGCAGGCTCAGTGTCAGGGACCGGCAGAGTGGTCAGGCAGGCTCAGGGTTAGGGACCGGCAGAGTGATCAGGCAGGTTCAGGGACAGGCAGAGTGGACAGGCAGGCAGGGTCAGGGACAGGCAGAGTGGTCAGGCAGGGTCAGGGACAGGCAGAGTGGTCAGGCAGGCGGATACAGGGACAGGCAGGCGGGACCTGGTCAGGCAGAGTGGTCAGGGAGGCGGGTACAGGGTCAGGCAGAGTTGTAAGGCAGAGCTGTCAGGCAGGCTCAGGGTCAGGGACCGGCAGAGTGGTCAGGCAGGCTCAGGGTCAGGGACCGGCAGAGTGGTCAGGCAGGCTCAGGCTCAGGGACCGGCAGAGTGGTAAGGCAGGCTCAGGGTCAGGGACCGGCAGAGTGGTCAGACAGGCTCAGGGTCAGGGACCGGTCAGAGTGGTCAGGCAGGCTCAGGCTCAGGGTAGGGGACCGGCAGAGTGGTCAGGTAGGCTCAGGCTCAGGGTCAGGCAGAGTGGTCAGGGAGGCGGGTACAGGGTCAGGCAGAGTTGTCAGGCAGGCTCAGGGTCAGGCAGAGTGGTCAAGCAGGCGGGTACAGGGTCAGGCAGAGTGGTCAGGCAGGCAGAGTGGTCAGGCAGGCGGGTACAGGGTCAGGCAGAGTGGACAGGCAGGTGGGTACAGGGTCAGGCAGAGTGGTCAGGCAGGCGGGTACAGGGTCAGGCAGAGTGGTCAAGCAGGCGGGTACAGGGTCAGGCAGAGTGGTCAGGCAGGCAGAGTGGTCAGGCAGGCGGGTACAGGGTCAGTTAGAGTGGTCAGGCAGGCGGGTACAGGATCAGGCAGAGTGGTCAGTTAGGCGAGTACAGGGTCAGGCAGAGTGGTCAGGCAGGTGGGTACAGGGTCAGGCAGAGTGGTCAGGCAGGCGGGTACAGGGTCAGGCAGAGTGGTCAGGCAGGCGAGTACAGGGTCAGGCAGGCGGGTACAGGGTCAGGCAGAGTGGTCAGGCAGGCGGGTACAGGGACAGGCAGAGTGGTCAGGCAGTTAAGTACAGGGTCAGGCAGAGTGGTCAGGCAGGGTCAGGGACAGGGTCAGGCAGAGTGGTCAGGCAGGGTCAGGGACAGGCAGAGTGGTCAGGCAGGCGGATACAGGGACAGGCAGGCGGGACCTGGTCAGGCAGAGTGGTCAGGGAGGCGGGTACATGGTCAGGCAGAGTTGTCAGGCAGAGTTGTCAGGCAGGCTCAGGGTCAGGCAGAGTTGTCAGGCAGAGTGGTCAGGCAGGCTCAGGCTCAGGGACCGGCAGAGTGGTCAGGCAGGCTCAGGGTCAGGGACCGGCAGAGTGGTCAGGCAGGCAGGTACAGGGTCAGGCAGAGTGGTCAGGCAGGCGGGTACAGGGTCAGGCAGAGTGGTCAAGCAGGCGGGTACAGGGTCAGGCAGAGTGGTCAGGCAGGCAGAGTGGTCAGGCAGGCGGGTACAGGGTCAGTTAGAGTGGTCAGGCAGGCGGGTACAGGATCAGGCAGAGTGGTCAGTTAGGCGAGTACAGGGTCAGGCAGAGTGGTCAGGCAGGTGGGTACAGGGTCAGGCAGAGTGGTCAGGCAGGCGGGTACAGGGTCAGGCAGAGTGGTCAGGCAGGCGAGTACAGGGTCAGGCAGGCGGGTACAGGGTCAGGCAGAGTGGTCAGGCAGGCGGGTACAGGGACAGGCAGAGTGGTCAGGCAGTTAAGTACAGGGTCAGGCAGAGTGGTCAGGCAGGGTCAGGGACAGGGTCAGGCAGAGTGGTCAGGCAGGGTCAGGGACAGGCAGAGTGGTCAGGCAGGCGGATACAGGGACAGGCAGGCGGGACCTGGTCAGGCAGAGTGGTCAGGGAGGCGGGTACAGGGTCAGGCAGAGTTGTCAGGCAGAGTTGTCAGGCAGGCTCAGGGTCAGGCAGAGTTGTCAGGCAGAGTGGTCAGGCAGGCTCAGGCTCAGGGACCGGCAGAGTGGTAAGGCAGGCTCAGGGTCAGGGACCGGCAGAGTGGTCAGACAGGCTCAGGGTCAGGGACCGGTCAGAGTGGTCAGGCAGGCTCAGGCTCAGGGTAGGGGACCGGCAGAGTGGTCAGGTAGGCTCAGGCTCAGGGTCAGGCAGAGTGGTCAGGGAGGCGGGTACAGGGTCAGGCAGAGTTGTCAGGCAGGCTCAGGGTCAGGCAGAGTGGTCAAGCAGGCGGGTACAGGGTCAGGCAGAGTGGTCAGGCAGGCAGAGTGGTCAGGCAGGCGGGTACAGGGTCAGGCAGAGTGGACAGGCAGGTGGGTACAGGGTCAGGCAGAGTGGTCAGGCAGGCGGGTACAGGGTCAGGCAGAGTGGTCAAGCAGGCGGGTACAGGGTCAGGCAGAGTGGTCAGGCAGGCAGAGTGGTCAGGCAGGCGGGTACAGGGTCAGTTAGAGTGGTCAGGCAGGCGGGTACAGGATCAGGCAGAGTGGTCAGTTAGGCGAGTACAGGGTCAGGCAGAGTGGTCAGGCAGGTGGGTACAGGGTCAGGCAGAGTGGTCAGGCAGGCGGGTACAGGGTCAGGCAGAGTGGTCAGGCAGGCGAGTACAGGGTCAGGCAGGCGGGTACAGGGTCAGGCAGAGTGGTCAGGCAGGCGGGTACAGGGACAGGCAGAGTGGTCAGGCAGTTAAGTACAGGGTCAGGCAGAGTGGTCAGGCAGGGTCAGGGACAGGGTCAGGCAGAGTGGTCAGGCAGGGTCAGGGACAGGCAGAGTGGTCAGGCAGGCGGATACAGGGACAGGCAGGCGGGACCTGGTCAGGCAGAGTGGTCAGGGAGGCGGGTACATGGTCAGGCAGAGTTGTCAGGCAGAGTTGTCAGGCAGGCTCAGGGTCAGGCAGAGTTGTCAGGCAGAGTGGTCAGGCAGGCTCAGGCTCAGGGACCGGCAGAGTGGTCAGGCAGGCTCAGGGTCAGGGACCGGCAGAGTGGTCAGGCAGGCAGGTACAGGGTCAGGCAGAGTGGTCAGGCAGGCGGGTACAGGGTCAGGCAGAGTGGTCAAGCAGGCGGGTACAGGGTCAGGCAGAGTGGTCAGGCAGGCAGAGTGGTCAGGCAGGCGGGTACAGGGTCAGTTAGAGTGGTCAGGCAGGCGGGTACAGGATCAGGCAGAGTGGTCAGTTAGGCGAGTACAGGGTCAGGCAGAGTGGTCAGGCAGGTGGGTACAGGGTCAGGCAGAGTGGTCAGGCAGGCGGGTACAGGGTCAGGCAGAGTGGTCAGGCAGGCGAGTACAGGGTCAGGCAGGCGGGTACAGGGTCAGGCAGAGTGGTCAGGCAGGCGGGTACAGGGACAGGCAGAGTGGTCAGGCAGTTAAGTACAGGGTCAGGCAGAGTGGTCAGGCAGGGTCAGGGACAGGGTCAGGCAGAGTGGTCAGGCAGGGTCAGGGACAGGCAGAGTGGTCAGGCAGGCGGATACAGGGACAGGCAGGCGGGACCTGGTCAGGCAGAGTGGTCAGGGAGGCGGGTACAGGGTCAGGCAGAGTTGTCAGGCAGAGTTGTCAGGCAGGCTCAGGGTCAGGCAGAGTTGTCAGGCAGAGTGGTCAGGCAGGCTCAGGCTCAGGGACCGGCAGAGTGGTCAGGCAGGCTCAGGGTCAGGGACCGGCAGAGTGGTCAGGTAGGCTCAGGGTCAGGGACTGGCAGAGCGGTCAGGAAGAGTGGTCAGGCAGGCTCAGGATCAGGGACCGGCAGAGTGGTAAAACAGGCTCAGGGTCAGGGACCGGCAGAGTGGTCAGGCAGGGTCAGAGACCAGCAGAGTGGTCAGGCAGGCTCAGGGTTAGGGACTGGCAGAGTGATCAGGCAGGTTCAGGGACAGGCAGAGTGGACAGGCAGGCGGGTACAGGGACAGGCAGAGTGGTCAGGCAGATAAGTACAGGGTCAGGCAGAGTGGTCAGGCAGGGTCAGGGACAGGCAGACTGGTCAGGCAGGCAGGAACAGGGTCAGGCAGAGTGGTCAGGCAGGTGGGTACAGGGTCAGGCAGAGTGGTCAGGCAGGGTCAGGGACAGGGTCAGGCAGAGTGGTCAGGCAGGGTCAGGGACAGGCAGAGTGGACAGGCAGGCGGGTACAGGGACAGGCAGAGTGGTCAGGCAGTTAGGTACAGGGTCAGGCAGAGTGGTCAGGCAGGGTCAGGGACAGGCAGAGTGGTCAGGCAGGCGGGTACAGGGTCAGGCAGAGTGGTCAGGCAGGGTCAGGGACAGGGTCAGGCAGAGTGGTCAGGCAGGGTCAGGGACAGGTAGAGTGGTCAGGCAGGCGGATACAGGGACAGGCAGGCGGGACCTGGTCAGGCAGAGTGGTCAGGGAGGCGGGTACAGGGTCAGGCAGAGTTGTCAGGCAGAGCTGTCAGGCAGGCTCAGTGTCAGGGACCGGCAGAGTGGTCAGGCAGGCTCAGGGTTAGGGACCGGCAGAGTGATCAGGCAGGTTCAGGGACAGGCAGAGTGGACAGGCAGGCAGGGTCAGGGACAGGCAGAGTGGTCAGGCAGGGTCAGGGACAGGCAGAGTGGTCAGGCAGGCGGATACAGGGACAGGCAGGCGGGACCTGGTCAGGCAGAGTGGTCAGGGAGGCGGGTACAGGGTCAGGCAGAGTTGTAAGGCAGAGCTGTCAGGCAGGCTCAGGGTCAGGGACCGGCAGAGTGGTCAGGCAGGCTCAGGGTCAGGGACCGGCAAAGTGGTCAGGCAGGCTCAGGCTCAGGGACCGGCAGAGTGGTAAGGCAGGCTCAGGGTCAGGGACCGGCAGAGTGGTCAGACAGGCTCAGGGTCAGGGACCGGTCAGAGTGGTCAGGCAGGCTCAGGCTCAGGGTAGGGGACCGGCAGAGTGGTCAGGTAGGCTCAGGCTCAGGGTCAGGCAGAGTGGTCAGGGAGGCGGGTACAGGGTCAGGCAGAGTTGTCAGGCAGGCTCAGGGTCAGGCAGAGTGGTCAAGCAGGCGGGTACAGGGTCAGGCAGAGTGGTCAGGCAGGCAGAGTGGTCAGGCAGGCGGGTACAGGGTCAGGCAGAGTGGACAGGCAGGTGGGTACAGGGTCAGGCAGAGTGGTCAGGCAGGCGGGTACAGGGTCAGGCATAGTGGTCAAGCAGGCGGGTACAGGGTCAGGCAGAGTGGTCAGGCAGGCAGAGTGGTCAGGCAGGCGGGTACAGGGTCAGTTAGAGTGGTCAGGCAGGCGGGTACAGGATCAGGCAGAGTGGTCAGTTAGGCGAGTACAGGGTCAGGCAGAGTGGTCAGGCAGGTGGGTACAGGGTCAGGCAGAGTGGTCAGGCAGGCGGGTACAGGGTCAGGCAGAGTGGTCAGGCAGGCGAGTACAGGGTCAGGCAGGCGGGTACAGGGTCAGGCAGAGTGGTCAGGCAGGCGGGTACAGGGACAGGCAGAGTGGTCAGGCAGTTAAGTACAGGGTCAGGCAGAGTGGTCAGGCAGGGTCAGGGACAGGGTCAGGCAGAGTGGTCAGGCAGGGTCAGGGACAGGCAGAGTGGTCAGGCAGGCGGATACAGGGATAGGCAGGCGGGACCTGGTCAGGCAGAGTGGTCAGGGAGGCGGGTACATGGTCAGGCAGAGTTGTCAGGCAGAGTTGTCAGGCAGGCTCAGGGTCAGGCAGAGTTGTCAGGCAGAGTGGTCAGGCAGGCTCAGGCTCAGGGACCGGCAGAGTGGTCAGGCAGGCTCAGGGTCAGGGACCGGCAGAGTGGTCAGGTAGGCTCAGGGTCAGGGACTGGCAGAGCGGTCAGGAAGAGTGGTCAGGCAGGCTCAGGATCAGGGACCGGCAGAGTGGTAAAACAGGCTCAGGGTCAGGGACCGGCAGAGTGGTCAGGCAGGGTCAGAGACCAGCAGAGTGGTCAGGCAGGCTCAGGGTTAGGGACTGGCAGAGTGATCAGGCAGGTTCAGGGACAGGCAGAGTGGACAGGCAGGCGGGTACAGGGACAGGCAGAGTGGTCAGGCAGATAAGTACAGGGTCAGGCAGAGTGGTCAGGCAGGGTCAGGGACAGGCAGACTGGTCAGGCAGGCAGGAACAGGGTCAGGCAGAGTGGTCAGGCAGGTGGGTACAGGGTCAGGCAGAGTGGTCAGGCAGGGTCAGGGACAGGGTCAGGCAGAGTGGTCAGGCAGGGTCAGGGACAGGCAGAGTGGACAGGCAGGCGGGTACAGGGACAGGCAGAGTGGTCAGGCAGTTAGGTACAGGGTCAGGCAGAGTGGTCAGGCAGGGTCAGGGACAGGCAGAGTGGTCAGGCAGGCGGGTACAGGGTCAGGCAGAGTGGTCAGGCAGGGTCAGGGACAGGGTCAGGCAGAGTGGTCAGGCAGGGTCAGGGACAGGTAGAGTGGTCAGGCAGGCGGATACAGGGACAGGCAGGCGGGACCTGGTCAGGCAGAGTGGTCAGGGAGGCGGGTACAGGGTCAGGCAGAGTTGTCAGGCAGAGCTGTCAGGCAGGCTCAGTGTCAGGGACCGGCAGAGTTGTCAGGCAGGCTCAGGGTTAGGGACCGGCAGAGTGATCAGGCAGGTTCAGGGACAGGCAGAGTGGACAGGCAGGCAGGGTCAGGGACAGGCAGAGTGGTCAGGCAGGGTCAGGGACAGGCAGAGTGGTCAGGCAGGCGGATACAGGGACAGGCAGGCGGGACCTGGTCAGGCAGAGTGGTCAGGGAGGTGGGTACAGGGTCAGGCAGAGTTGTAAGGCAGAGCTGTCAGGCAGGCTCAGGGTCAGGGACCGGCAGAGTGGTCAGGCAGGCTCAGGGTCAGGGACCGGCAGAGTGGTCAGGCAGGCTCAGGCTCAGGGACCGGCAGAGTGGTAAGGCAGGCTCAGGGTCAGGGACCGGCAGAGTGGTCAGACAGGCTCAGGGTCAGGGACCGGTCAGAGTGGTCAGGCAGGCTCAGGCTCAGGGTAGGGGACCGGCAGAGTGGTCAGGTAGGCTCAGGCTCAGGGTCAGGGTCAGGCAGAGTGGTCAGGGAGGCGGGTACAGGGTCAGGCAGAGTTGTCAGGCAGGCTCAGGGTCATGCAGAGTGGTCAAGCAGGCGGGTACAGGGTCAGGCAGAGTGGTCAGGCAGGCGGGTACAGGGTCAGGCAGAGTGGACAGGCAGGTGGGTACAGGGTCAGGCAGAGTGGTCAGGCAGGCGGGTACAGGGTCAGGCAGAGTGGTCAAGCAGGCGGGTACAGGGTCAGGCAGAGTGGTCAGGCAGGCAGAGTGGTCAGGCAGGCGGGTACAGGGTCAGTTAGAGTGGTCAGGCAGGCGGGTACAGGATCAGGCAGAGTGGTCAGTTAGGCGAGTACAGGGTCAGGCAGAGTGGTCAGGCAGGTGGGTACAGGGTCAGGCAGAGTGGTCAGGCAGGCGGGTACAGGGTCAGGCAGAGTGGTCAGGCAGGCGAGTACAGGGTCAGGCAGGCGGGTACAGGGTCAGGCAGAGTGGTCAGGCAGGCGGGTACAGGGTCAGGCAGAGTGGTCAGGCAGGCGGGTACAGGGTCAGTTAGAGTAGTCAGACAGGCGGTAACAGGGTCAGGCAGAGTGGTCAGGCGGGTACAGGGTCAGGACTGGCAAGGCTTAAAAACCAGGAGGATGAGAAAAAGAGAGGATGGGGAAAAGACATGAGCTGGTAAGCTTGACAAACAATACGAACTGGCAACCAACAGACCGAGAACACATGTATAAATTCACAGGGGATAATGTGGAAGATGGGCGACACCTGGAGGGGTGAGTGGAGACAATCACAAGGACAGGGGAAACAGATCAGGGCGTGACAATGGGATTTCATGCTGATTGCTTACAGGTGGTCTATTTATTCAGGCTGGTTATATTTTCCACTAGGATTCCTCTTGACAATGAGTGTAATTTTACACCACCCCCAAGGAACGGCCCAGCTAATATCTCCGACACCAGAGAGGCTTACACAGTGCACAAGGCAGGAAGGATAAAGCATTGCAAACACATTACCTAAACAAATCAGTTTTATTCATTTTACTGGAAGTAAACAACCTCATCTCATCTGCTGGTTGGAGGGCTGGAGGGGATGATGTCAGAGAGAACCCACATTCCCCTCTCATCCCATCCTGAATATGGAAAGTTATCTCCGTCTGTGTCATAAATGGCCATAAAGTCAACACTGGAGGTTTTCCATCACTCAGAATTGATTCCAAATGGCCTCTTGCCCGAGGAAGGCTCCAGCCTCACCTGCTGTATCACTTTGGGGACGTGGTAATGGCTTTAACACTTTATCCCAGGTTGTAGCGCCAGCGTAGAGGTCATAAACACAGTCTTTAAAGGATAAGTGGAACATAGAGGTCAGAAACACAGTCTTTAAGGGCTAAGTGGAACATAGAGGTCAGAAACACAGTCTTAAAAGGCTAAGTGGAACATAGAGGTCATAAACACAGTCTTTAAAGGCTAAGTGGAACGTAGAGGTCATAAACACAGTCTTTAAAGGCTAAGTGGAACGTAGAGGTCATAAACACAGTCTTTAAAGGATAAGCTGGGTGAACCAGGCATATTTATAAGACATCTTATCAACAATTACACCAGATTATAATTACACAACAGACATGATGGAAAGTTCAAACATGTACTGATCCCAATGTGTATATGTACTCCATTAGGACCGGTGTATTTACGTGTACTGTAATGTAATGTAATGTAATGTACTGTAATGTAATGTAATGTAATGTAATGTAATGCAGTAACTAATGCATATATCTACTCCATTAGGACCAGTGTATTTACGTGTACTGTAATGTAATGTAATGTAATGTAATGTAATGTACTGTAATGTAATGTAATGTAATGTACTGTAATGTAATGTACTGTAATGTAATGTAATGTAATGTACTGTAATGTAATGTAATGTACTGTACTGTAATGTAATGTAATGTAATGTACTGTAATGTAATGTACTGTAATGTAATGTAATGTAATGTACTGTAATGTAATGTAATGTACTGTAATGTAATGTACTGTAATGTAATGTAATGTACTGTAATGTAATATAATGTAATGTACTGTAATGTAATGTAATGTAATGTACTGTAATGTAATGTAATGTACTGTACTGTAATGTAATGTACTGTAATGTAATATAATGTAATGTACTGTAATGTACTGTAATGTAATGTACTGTAATGTAATATAATGTAATGTACTGTAATGTAATATAATGTAATGTACTGTAATGTACTGTAATGTAATGTACTGTAATGTAATATAATGTAATGTACTGTAATGTAATGTAATGTAATGTACTGTACTGTACTGTAATGTAATATAATGTAATGTACTGTAATGTAATATAATGTAATGTACTGTAATGTATGGTAATGTAATGTACTGTAATGCAGTAACTAATGCTGACACCTTTTAAGTGGTCCGTTTCCTTGTTCCATCCCCTTAATTTAAGGTTCTTTAATTTAAGCCCTGTGTGGATTGTGGGGAAGGACACAAGCGAGATAATCACATACAGGAGGAGAGATGGGGGGGTGGAGGAGTGAGGGAGACATCTGGGGAGATTATTGAGAAGTAGAAATGTAGAGGAGAAAAATATAAATATGTGAAATCAGAAAGAAAGAGAGAGAGAGGCGAAAGAAGAGTGTGGCAAAGTGAAATATTAAGAAAGAGCGACCCCCCTCCCCCCCCTGGCCACACAAAGGTTGAATCAACATTGTTTCCACGTACTTTGAATTGACGTCTGTGCCCATTACAGTCCCCTTTATAGTAATCCTGGGTGGAGAGAGAGAGAAAGAATAGAGAAAGAAGAAGAGAGAGAGAGAGAGGAAACAGCACCACTACCAGAACATCCTTGATGTCCGTTAATGTTTGTAATAGTCTGAGATGTTTTTATTGACCGTTAGGCCCCAGAGGACCACAGGGGAGGAGAGGGGGAAGCTTTCATTAACTCCTTTGTTCTGGGTCATTGCGCCCACATTCATGAGAGTTTTAAGATCAGAAACACATGTCGCACTTGGCTCCCTCTAAACATAGACCCCAACTTGGTTCCCCTACAGATGAGCTACAATGCCTGTCCCCCCCCCCTTTCTCCCGCAAAGACCGGGAGTCAGAGAGAGGCCATTAAAGAGGACACAGCGACAGAGGCTCAACACACAAGAGGAGTCACAGTGATGGGTCTGGATTTCTACATAAGATCAGAGTTTACTGCGTTCTATTTCTGACTGATCTGAAAGTTAAATATGTGTTCTGGCTCTGCCAAGTCTCTGCCTACAATCCAATACAAACAGTCCTACTGACTGAGATACACATTTACAGACACACACAATTTAACGAGCGCAATTTTCCATTCATAATTCATACGTCCCACAGGTTGAAAAAAAATACCTCTTTAGTCACTTTCAACAGATTCTCTCTTTACAGAGAAACATGTTTTGTTCAAGATCATCGTATTGCTTTGTGTAAAAATCACTGACTGGATCCAGTGGGTCCTGCTGTGTGATCTTCCTCTCTCTCATGTTAAACAATCTCAAGGTCACACCAGACAGATCCTCACACATGTCCATGTGCTAACCTCTCTTTTGTAATCCTAAAACTGTACGTCACCCAACAACCATATGCGTTAAGACCTCACCTGTTACCGTAGTGACCTGTGTTGCTGTGACAACCTTTCAATCAAAGGGAGAAACAAACAGAAGTAAACACATACTTTTACTGCTCCCTCTCTCTCTATCTCTGTTCTCTCGCTCTGCTCTCTCTCTGCTCTCTCTCTCTCTCTCTCTGTTCTTTCTCTCTGCTCTCTCTGCTCTCTCTCTCTCTCTCTCTCTCTCTCTTTCTGCTCTCTCTCTGCTCTCGCTCTCTCTCTCTCTATCTGCTCTCTCTGCTCTCTGCTCTCTCTCTCTCTCTCTCTCTGCTCTCTCTCTCTGCTCTCTCCATCTCTGCTCTCTCTCTCTGCTCTCTCTCTCTCTCTCTCTCTGCTCTCTCTCTCTGCTTTCTCTCTCCATCTCTGCTCTCTCTCTCTGCTCTCTCTCTCTGCTCTTTCTCTCAATGTGGGTTGTATTTACAATGGTGTTTGTTCTTCACTGGTTGACCTTTTCTTGTGGCAACAGGTCACACATCTTGCTGCTGTGATGGCACACTGTGGAATTTCACCCAGTAGATATGGGAGTTTATCAAAATTGGATTTGTTTTCAAAATCTTTGTGGGTCTGTGTAAACTGAGGGAAATATGTGTCTCTAATATGGTCATGCCAGGAGGTTAGGAAGTGCAGCTCCGTTTCCACCTCATTTTGTGGGCAGTGAGCACATAGCCTGTCTTCTCTTGAGAGCCAGGTCTGCCTAAGGCGGCCTTTTTCATTAGCAAGGCTAAGCTCACTTAGTCTGTACATAGTCAAAGCTTTCCTTAATTTTGGGTCAGTCACTCTCTCAGCTCTCTATCCCCCCCCCCCACCCCCTCTCTCTGTGTTCGCTCTCTGTTCTCTCTCTCTCTCTCTCTCTCTCTCTCCCTCTCTCTCTGCTCTCTCTCTCTGCCCTCTCTCTGCCCTCTCTCTGCTCTTGCTGTCTCTGCTCTTTCTCTCTCTCTCTGTGTTCACTCTGTTCTCTCTCCTGCTCTCTCTCTGTTCTCTCTCTGCTCCTGCTCTCTCTCTCTGCTCTTGCTCTCTCTGCTCTTGCTCTCTCTCTGTTATCTCTCTCTGCTCTTGCTCTCTCTGCTCTTGCTCTCTCTGTTATCTCTCTCTGCTCTTGCTCTCTCTGCTCTTGCTCTCTCTGTTCTCTCTCTCTCTGCTCTTGCTCTCTCTGCTCTTGCTCTCTCTCTGTTCTCTCTCTCTCTCTCTGCTCTCGCTCTTCTATAGCTGCATGTCCTTATCATGTTCGTCTCAGTGAAGTCACACAGCAGCCCTCTTTAGAGAGGAAGGAAGGCAGGAAGGAAGGCAGGAAGTGTGGTAGAGGTGGAGATAGAGAGTCGAAGGTAGGAAGGGTGGTAGAGGGGGAGATAGAGAGAGAGAGGAAGGTAGGAAGGGTGGTAGAGGAGGAGATAGTGAGAGAAAGGTAGGAAGGGTGGTAGAGGGGGCGATAGAGAGAGGATGGCAGGAAGTGTGGTTACGGGTTAGGAGAGAGAGAAATGTTGGATATAGATAGAAAGACAGAGATTAAAAAGAGTGACTAATCAGCATTTTTCTTGATCGTAAAAATGTCTCACAGCTGATCAGAAAGTGACTCACAAGTTCCAGGCGGCAGTAAAAGAGAGGGATAAAAAATAAAGAAGGGTTGGTTCCATGGAGTTGATTGGTTCCATCTGATTGGTTCCATGGAGTTGATTGGTTCCATCTGATTGGTTCCATGGAGTTGATTGGTTCCATCTGATTGGTTCCATGGTGTTGATTGGTTCCATCTGATTGGTTCCATGGGGTTGATTGGTTCCATCTGATTGGTTCCATGGGGTTGATTAGTGCACTATTTTATTCTGATTGGTTCCAGGGGGTTGGTCAGTGCACTACTTTATTCTGATTGGTTCCAGGGGGTTGGTCAGTGCACTACTTTATTCTGATTGGTTCCATGGGGTTGATTAGTGCACTATTTTATTCTGATTGGTTCCAGGGGGTTGGTCAGTGCACTACTTTATTCTGATTGATTCCAGGGGGTTGGTCAGTGCACCACTTTATTCTGATTGGTTCCAGGGGGTTGGTCAGTGCACTACTTCATTCTGATTGGTTCCAGGGGGTTGGTCAGTGCACTACTTTATTCTGATTGGTTCCAGGGGGTTGGTCAGTGCACTACTTTATTCTGATTGGTTCCATGGGGTTGATTAGTGCACTATTTTATTCTGATTGGTTCCAGGGGGTTGGTCAGTGCACTACTTTATTCTGATTGATTCCAGGGGGTTGGTCAGTGCACCACTTTATTCTGATTGGTTCCAGGGGGTTGGTCAGTGCACTACTTCATTCTGATTGGTTCCAGGGGGTTGGTCAGTGCACTACTTTATTCTGATTGGTTCCAGGGGGTTGGTCAGTGCACTACTTTATTCTGATTGGTTCCAGGGGGTTGATCAGTGCACCACTTTATTCTGATTGGTTCCAGGGGGTTGGTCAGTGCACTACTTTATTCTGATTGGTTCCAGGGGGTTGGTCAGTGCACTACTTTATTCTGATTGGTTCCAGGAGGTTGATCAGTGCACTCCTTTATTCTGATTGGTTCCAGGGGGTTGATCAGTGCACCACTTTATTCTGTCCCACAGCTTTACTGAGAGTTGAGTTTTACTCAGTGTGCCCTGAAACAGCAGAGAGTTGAATTTTACTCAGTCAAATCAAATCAAAGTTTTTGTCACGTGCGCCTAATACAACAGGTGTAGGTAGACCTTACTGTGAAATGCTTGCTTACAGGCTCTAACCAATGGTGAGGGAAAAAAGGTGTGTGTGTGTGTGTGTGTGTGTGTGTGTGTGTGCGTGTGTATGTGTGTGTGTGTGTGTGTGTGTGTGTAGGTGAGTAAAGAAATAAGACATTTGAAAAAAGAGTAGCAAGGCTATATACAGACACCTGTTAGTCCGGCTTATTGAGGTAGCATGTACATGTAGGTATAGTTAAAGTGACTATGCATATATGATAAACAGAGAGTAGCAGCAGCGTAAAAGAGGGGTTGAGGGGGCACACAATGCAAATAGTCCGGGTAACCATTTGGTTACCTGTCCAGGAGTCCTATGGCTTGGGGGTAAAAACTGTTGAGAAGCCTTTTTGTCCTAGACTTGGCACTCCGTTACCACTTGCCATGCGGCAGTAGAGAGAACAGTCTATGACTGGGGTGGCTGGAGTCTTTAACAATTTTTAGGGCCTTCCTCTGACACCGCCTGGTGTAGAGGTCCTGGATGGCAGGCAGCTTTGCACCAGTGATGTACTGGGCCGTACGCACTACCCTCTGAAGTGCCTTGTGGTCGGAGGCCGAGCAATTGCCGTACCAGGCAGTGATGCAACCGGTCAGGATGCTCTCGATGTTGCAGCTGTAGAACCTTTTGAGGATCTCAGGGCCCATGCCAAGTCTTTTTAGTTTCCTGAGGGGGAATAGACTTTGTCGTGCCCTCTTCACGACTGTCTTGGTGTGTTTGGACCAATCTAGTTTGTTGTTGATGTGGACACCAAGGAATTTGAAGCTCTCAACCTGCTCCACTACAGCCCCGTCGATGAGAATGGGGGCATGTGTTACGGTGAGTGAATGAGGACCCAAAAGCGAACTAACTTAAACAGAGCTTCTTTAATAACCAAACATAGGTAGGCTCAGATAGACCGGCAGATTCCGACAGGACAGGACAAGGTTACAGCAAACATGACGATAGTCTGGCTCAGGCATGAAACACAACAAACAAGAATCCGACAAGGACAGGAACAAAAACAGAGAGAGATATAGGGGACTAATCAGAGGGAAAAAGGGAACAGGTGGGAAACGGGGTGACGAGGTAGTCAGGAGGAGACAAGGAACAGCTGGGGGAAAGCGGGGGAGAAAAGGTAACCTAATACGACCAGCAGAGGGAGACAGGGTGAAAGGAAAGGACAGAGACACAACATGACAATACATGACAGTACCCCCCCACTCACCGAGCGCCTCCTGGCGCACTCGAGGAGGAAACCTGGCGGCAACGGAGGAAATCCTCGATCAGCGCACGGTCCAGCACGTCCCGAGAGGGAACCCAACTCCTCTCCTCAGGACCGTACCCCTCCCAATCAACGAGGTACTGGTGACCACGGCCCCGAGGACGCATGTCCAAAATCCTGCGGACCCTGTAGATGGGTGCGCCCTCGACAAGGATGGGGGGGGGGGGGAAGACGAGCGGGGGCGCGAAGAACGGGCTTGATACAGGAGACATGGAAGACCGGGTGGACGCGACGAAGGTATCGCGGAAGAAGAAGTCGAACTGCGACAGGATTAATGACCCGAGAAATACGGAACGGACCAATGAACCGCGGGGTCAACTTGCGAGAAGCCGTCTTAAGGGGAAGGTTCTGAGTGGAGAGCCAAACTCTCTGACCGCGACAATATCTAGGACTCTTAGTTCTACGCTTATTAGCAGCCCTCACAGTCTGCGTCCTATAACGGCAAAGTGCAGACCTGACCCTCTTCCAGGTGCGCTCGCAACGTTGGACAAAAGCCTGAGCGGAGGGGACGCTGGACTCGGCGAACTGAGATGAGAACAGCGGAGGCTGGTACCCGAGGCTACTCTGAAAAGGAGATAGCCCGGTCGCAGACGAAGGAAGCGAGTTGTGGGCGTATTCTGCCCAGGGGAGCTGTTCTGACCAAGACGCAGGGTTGCGAAAAGAAAGACTGCGTAAGATGCGACCAATAGTCTGATTGGCCCGTTCTGCTTGACCGTTAGACTGGGGGTGAAAGCCGGAAGAGAGACTGACGGAAGCCCCAATCAAACGGCAAAACTCCCTCCAAAATTGAGACGTGAATTGCGGACCTCTGTCCGAAACGACGTCTGACGGAAGGCCATGAATTCTGAAAACATTCTCGATGATGATTTGTGCCGTCTCTTTAGCAGAAGGAAGCTTAGCAAGGGGAATGAAATGAGCCGCCTTAGAGAACCTATCGACAACCGTAAGAATAACAGTCTTCCCCGCTGACGAAGGCAGTCCGGTGACAAAATCTAAGGCGATGTGAGACCACGGTCGAGAGGGAATGGGCAGCGGCCTGAGACGGCCGGCAGGAGGGGAGTTACCGGACTTAGTCTGCGCGCAGACCGAACAAGCAGCCACGAAACGACGCGTGTCATGCTCCCGGGTGGGCCACCAAAAACGCTGGCGAATGGAAGCAAGCGTACCCCGAACGCCAGGGTGGCCGGCTAACTTGGCAGAGTGAGCCCACTGAAGAACGGCCAGACGAGTAGGAACGGGAACGAAAAGAAGGTTCCTAGGACAAGCGCGCGGCGACGGAGTGTGAGTGAGCGCTTGCTTTACCTGCCTCTCAATTCCCCAGACAGTCAACCCGACAACACGCCCCTCAGGGAGAATCCCCTCGGGGTCAGTGGAGGCTACTGAAGAACTGAAGAGACGAGATAAAGCATCAGGCTTGGTGTTCTTAGAGCCCGGACGATAAGAAATCACGAACTCGAAACGAGCGAAAAACAGCGCCCAACGCGCCTGACGCGCATTAAGTCGTTTGGCAGAACGGATGTACTCAAGGTTCCTATGGTCAGTCCAAACGACAAAAGGAACGGTCGCCCCCTCCAACCACTGTCGCCATTCGCCTAGGGCTAACCGGATGGCGAGCAGTTCGCGGTTTCCCACATCATAGTTACGTTCCGACGGGGACAGGCGATGAGAAAAATACGCGCATGGGTGGACCTTGTCGTCAGAGAGGGAGCGCTGAGAAAGAATGGCTCCCACGCCCACCTCTGACGCGTCAACCTCGACAATGAACTGTCTAGAGACGTCAGGTGTAACAAGGATAGGAGCGGATGTAAAACGATTCTTGAGGAGATCAAAAGCTCCCTGGGCGGAAACGGACCACTTAAAGCACGTCTTGACAGAAGTAAGGGCTGTGAGAGGAGCTGCCACCTGACCGAAATTACGGATGAAACGATGATAGAAGTTCGCGAAGCCGAGAAAGCGCTGCAGCTCGACGCGTGACTTAGGGGTGGGCCAATCAATGACAGCTTGGACCTTAGCGGGATCCATCTTAATGCCTTCAGCGGAAATAACAGAACCGAGAAATGTGACGGAGGAGGCATGAAAAGTGCACTTCTCAGCCTTCACAAAAAGACAATTCTCTAAAAGGCGCTGGAGGACACGTCGAACGTGCTGAAGATGAATCTGGAGTGACGGTGAAAAAATCAGGATATCGTCAAGGTAAACGAAAACAAAGATGTTCAGCATGTCTCTCAGGACATCATTGACTAATGCCTGAAAGACAGCTGGAGCGTTAGCGAGGCCGAAAGGAAGAACCCGGTATTCAAAGTGCCCTAACGGAGTGTTAAACGCCGTCTTCCACTCGTCCCCCTCCCTGATGCGCACGAGATGGTAAGCGTTACGAAGGTCCAACTTAGTGAAAAACCTGGCTCCCTGCAGGATCTCGAAGGCTGAAGACATAAGAGGAAGCGGATAACGATTCTTAACTGTTATGTCATTCAGCCCTCGATAATCTATGCAGGGGCGCAGAGACCCGTCCTTCTTCTTGACAAAAAACAACCCCGCTCCGGCGGGAGAGGAGGAGGGGACTATGGTACCGGCGTCAAGAGCTACAGACAAATAATCCTCGAGAGCCTTACGTTCGGGAGCCGACAGAGAGTATAGTCTACCCCGGGGGGGAGTGGTTCCCGGAAGGAGATCAATACTACAATCATACGACCGGTGTGGAGGAAGAGAGGTGGCCCTGGACCGACTGAACACCGTGCGCAGATCGTGATATTCCTCCGGCACCCCTGTCAAATCACCAGGCTCCTCCTGTGAAGAAGAGACAGAGGAAACAGGAGGGATAGCAGACATTAAACATTTCACATGACAAGAGACGTTCCAGGAGAGGATAGAATTACTAGACCAATTAATGGAAGGATTATGACAAACTAGCCAGGGATGGCCCAAAACAACAGGTGTAAAAGGTGAACGAAAAATCAAAAAAGAAATGGTTTCGCTATGATTACCAGAAACAGTGAGGGTTAAAGGTAGCGTCTCACGCTGAATCCTGGGGAGAGGACTACCATCCAGGGCGAACAAGGCCGTGGACTCCCTTAACTGTCTGAGAGGAATGTCATGTTCCCGAGCCCAGGTCTCGTCCATAAAACAGCCCTCCGCCCCAGAGTCTATTAAGGCACTGCAGGACGCTGACGAACCGGTCCAGCGTAGATGGACCGACAAGGTAGTGCAGGATCTTGAAGGAGAGACAGGAGTAGTAGCGCTCACCAGTAGCCCTCCGCTTACTGATGAGCTCTGGCTTTTACTGGACATGAAGTGACAAAATGACCAGCAGAACCGCAATAGAGACAGAGGCGGTTGGTGATTCTCCGTTCCCTCTCCTTAGTCGAGATGCGGATACCTCCCAGCTGCATAGGCTCAGCTCCCGAGCCGGCAGAGGAAGATGGTAGTGATGCGGAGAGGGGGGCAACGGAGAACGCGAGCTCCTTTCCACGAGCTCGGTGACGAAGATCAACCCGTCGCTCAATGCGAATAGCGAGTTCAATCAAGGAATCCACGCTGGAAGGGACCTCCCGGGAGAGAATCTCATCCTTTACCTCTGCGCGGAGACCCTCCAGAAGACGAGCGAGCAAAGCCGGCTCGTTCCAGCCACTGGAGGCAGCAAGAGTGCGAAACTCAATAGAGTAGTCTGTTATGGATCGATTGCCTTGACATAGGGAAGACAGGGCCCTGGAAGCCTCCTCCCCAAAAACAGATCGATCAAAAACCCGTATCATCTCCTCCTTAAAGTCCTGATACTGGTTAGTACACTCAGCCCTTGCCTCCCAGATTGCCGTGCCCCACTCACGAGCCCGTCCAGTAAGGAGAGATATGACGTAGGCGACACGAGCAGTGCTCCTGGCGTAAGTGTTGGGCTGGAGAGAAAACACAATATCACACTGGGTGAGGAACGAGCGGCATTCAGTGGGCTCCCCAGAGTAACACGGCGGGTTATTGATTCTGGGCTCCGGAGATTCGAAAGCCCTGGAAGTGGCCGGTGGATCGAGGCGGAGATGGTGAACCTGTTCTGTGAGGTTGGAGACTTGGGTGGCCAGGGTCTCAACGGCATGTCGAGCAGCAGACAATTCCTGCTCGTGTCTGCCTAGCATCGCTCCCTGGATCTCGACGGCTGAGTGGAGAGGATCCGAAGTCGCTGGGTCCATTCTTGGTCGGATTCTTCTGTTACGGTGAGTGAATGAGGACCCAAAAGCGAACTAACTTAAACAGAGCTTCTTTAATAACCAAACATAGGTAGGCTCAGATAGACCGGCAGATTCCGACAGGACAGGACAAGGTTACAGCAAACATGACGATAGTCTGGCTCAGGCATGAAACACAACAAACAAGAATCCGACAAGGACAGGAACAAAACAGAGAGAGATATAGGGGACTAATCAGAGGGAAAAAGGGAACAGGTGGGAAACGGGGTGACGAGGTAGTCAGGAGGAGACAAGGAACAGCTGGGGGAAAGCGGGGGAGAAAAGGTAACCTAATACGACCAGCAGAGGGAGACAGGGTGAAAGGAAAGGACAGAGACACAACATGACAATACATGACAGCATGCTCGGTCCTCCTTTTCCTTTAGTCCACAATCATCTCCTTAGTCTTGGTTACGTTGAGGGATAGGTTGTTATTCTGGCAACACCCGGCCAGGTCTCAGACCTCCTCCCCATAGGCTGTCTCGTCCTTGTCGGTGATCAGGCCTACCACTGTTGTGTCGTCAGCAAACTTAATGATGGTGTTGGAATCTTGCCTGGCCATGCAGTCGTGGGTGTGCCCCTATAACAGCAGAGGGATGAGTTTTACTCAGTGTGCCCCTGTAAAAGCAGAGGGTTGAGTTTTACTCAGCGTGCCCTATAAGAGCAGAGGAATGAGTTTTACTCAGTGTGCCCTATAACAGCAGAGAGTTGAGTTTTACTCTGTGTGCCCGATACCAACAGAGAGTTGAGTTTTACTCTGTGTGCCCCTGTAAAAGCAGAGGATTGAGGGTAAACACATGTTTAAGTGGAGCGTGATTTATGAGGTAAATCTGATGACAACAGGCATAGACAGGCCAGTAATGACACAATGATAGGATTCAAATGGCCTGGCTTGAATCAATGCCTCTGAGAGAAGTGATTTAGCTAACTCTGCAGGAGGCAGGAACTTTCCCAGGGTTGTTCCAGTCTGAGATCATGTTTTACTCCCCAATTCTACCCCAATACAATGTATAATCAGTCGGATCATTAGATCTGCCTGAAATACTGTCTTTGTACATATTTGGCCAGTAATTACATGGTTTTCATGGAAGATGAGAATTACAACGCGTTTTGAGAAGATTTCATATCACCCCCAGAGTTCACCTCCTCCGTATATCACCCTCAGGATTCACCTCTGTATATCACTCCCAGAGTTCACCTCCTCCGTATATCACCCTCAGGATTCACCTCTGTATATCACTCCCAGAGTTCACCTCCTCCGTATATCACCCCCAGAGTTCACCTCCTCCGTATATCACCCTCAGGATTCACCTCTGTATATCACTCCCAGAGTTCACCTCCTCCGTATATCACCCCCAGGGTTCACCTCCTCCGTATATCACCCTCAGGGTTCACCTCCGTATATCACCCCCAGAGTTCACCTCCTCCGTATATCACCCTCAGGGTTCACCTCCGTATCTCACCCCCAGAGTTCACCTCCTCCGTATATCACCCTCAGGGTTCACCTCCTCCGTATATCACCCCCAGAGTTCACCTCCTCCGTATATCACCCTCAGGGTTCACCTCCGTATATCACCCCCAGAGTTCACCTCCTCCGTATATCACCCCCAGAGTTCACCTCCTCCGTATATCACCCTCGGGGTTCACCTCTGTATATCACCCTCAGGGTTCACCTCCTCCCTATATCACCCCCAGGGTTCACCTCCGTATATCACCCCCAGAGTTCACCTCCTCCGTATATCATCCCCCAGGGTTCACCTCTGTATATCACCCCCAGGGTTCACCTCTGTATATCACTCTCAGGGTTCACCTCCGTATATCATCTTGTGCTTCCTCAAACATCAGGCCCAGTGAAAAACAGGCCCAGTGAACATCAGGCCCAGTGAACATCCACAACTCTCCAGCTGATAACAGAGATAAAGTGACAGTAGTAGAGAGACAGAGTTGTGAGAGAATAAAGAGATGAAGGAGATAAACCCTGCATTAAAGAACATGAAATAGAAGACCATATCTGTTGGACACAGATAGAGTTTGATCAAACACTGCCGTTCATTATTGAGCCAAATCAGTAGACCAACTTTAGAAAGTGGAGAAATGGAGGTTGCACATGTACACACACACATGTACACACACACACACACACACATGTACACACACACACACACACACACACACACACACACACACACACACACACACACACACACACTACAGTCTCCTCCAGACTGGATAACTCCACACCAAGGTTATTAAACAGGGCTTTCGGAAATGTTTCAGACCCATTGACTTTTTCCACATTTTGTTGCATTACAGCCTTATTCTAAAATTGATTAAATAAATAAAAAGTCCTCATCAATATACACACAATACCCCATAATGACAGTGAAAACAATTTTTTTTTTTTGCAAATGTAATTAAAATAAAATAAAAACAGAGATACCTTAACTACATAAGAATTCGGACCCTTTCTTGTGAGACTCTAAATTGAGCTCAGGTGTATCCTGTTTCCAGTGAACATCCTCGGGACATTTCGACAACTTGGTTGGAATCCAGCTGTGGTAAATTCAATTAATTGGACATGTTTTGGAAAGGCACACACCTGCCTTTATAAAGGTCCGACAGTTGACAGTGCATGTTATAGCAAAAACCATGAGGTCAAATGTCTCTCTTTCTCTCTTTCTCTCAGAGGACCTAAGCCCTAGGACCATGCCTCAGGACTACCTGGCATGATGACTCCTTGCTGTCCCCAGTCCACCTGGCCGTGCTGCTGCTCCAGTTTCAACTGTTCTGCCTGCGGCTATGGAATCCTGACCTGTTCACCGGACGTGCTACCTGTCCCAGACTTGCTGTTTTCAACTCTCTAGAGACAGCAGGAGTGGTAGAGATACTCTTAATGATCGGCTATGAAAAGCCAACTGACATTTACTCCTGAGTTGCTGACTTGCTGCACCCTCGACAACTACTGTGATTATTATTATTTGACCATGCTGGTCATTTATGAACATTTGAACATCTTGGCCATGTTCTGTTATAATCTCTACCCGGCACAGCCAGAAGAGGACTGACCACCTCTCATACCCTGGTTCCTCTCTAGGTTTCTTCCTAGGTTTTGGCCTTTCTAGGGAGTTTTTCCTAGCCACCGTGCTTCTACACCTGCATTGCTTGCTGTTTGGTGTTTTAGGCTGGGTTTATGTACAGCACTTTGAGATATAGGCTGATATACTAAGGGCTATATAAATACATTTGATTTGATCCATGGCACGAAGCCTCCAGTGAGAAGTCATGGCACGAAGCCTCCAGCGACGGTCTCCAGTCCGGAGCCTCCAGCGACGGCCTCCAGTCCGGAGCCCCTGCAGCATGTCTGCAGCATTGAAGGTCCCCAAGAAGGTCCCCAAGGTCCCCAAGGTCCCCAAGAACACAGTGGCCTCCATCATTCTTAAATTGAATAAGTTTAGAACCACCATGGCTCCTCCTAGATCTGACAGCCTGGCAAAACTGAGCAATCAGGGGAGAAGGGCTTTGGTCAGGGAGGTGACCAAGAACCCTCTGGTCACTCTGAGAGAGCTCCAGAGTTCCTCCACCAATCAGGCCTTTATGGCATAGTGGCCAGACAGAATCCACTCCTCGGTAAAAGGCACATGGCAGCCCTCTTGGAGTTTGCCAAAAGGCACCTAAAGGACTCTCAGACAATGAGAAACAAGATTCTCTAGTCTGATGAAACCAAGATTGAAGTCTTTGGCCTGAATGCCAATCGTCAGGTCTGGAGGAAACCTGGCACCCTAAGGTGAAGCATGGTGGTGGCAGCATTATGCTGTGGGGTTGTTTTTCAGTAGCACCGATTGGGAGACTAGTCAGTATCGAGGTAAAGATGAACGGAGCAAAGTACAGAGAGATCCTTGATGGAAAACTGCCCCAGAGCGCTCAGGACCTCAGACTGGGGCGAAGGTTCACCTTCCAACAGGACAACAACCCTAAGCACACGGCCAAGAAAATCACTACAGAAAAAGATGAATAGTATGACAGAAAACAGCTTATTTGAAGAATCCATAGAATTAAATCAATTGGAATGCACTAAACAAACAACAAAACGAAGAGTTATCTATCCAAAATGGAGATGTACGGATAAAACACATGAACATTTACAAAACATAGAATCATCTATTAAAGACTACCATAACCCACTGGATTCTCCAATTACATTACATTGGATGAGCTACATGACAAAATAAATACCCTCCAACCCAAAAAAAGCTTGTGGTGTTGATGGTATACTAAACGAAATCATGAAATATAAAGACAACAAATTCCAATTGGCTATACTTAAACTCTTCAACATTACCCTCAGCTCTGGCATCTTCCCCAATATTTGGAATCAAGGCCCAATCCTAGTGGTTAGAGCGTTGGGCCAGTAACCGAAAGGTTGCTGGATCGAATCCCTGAGCTGACAAGGTAAAAATTTGTTGTTAACTGAGCAAGTTAACCCACTGTTCCCCGGGCGCCGAAGACGTGGACGTTGGATAAGGCAGCCACCCGCACCTCTCTGATTCAGAGGGGATGGGTTAAATGCAGAAGACAAATTTCAGTTGAAGGCATTCAGTTGTACAACTGGCTAGGTATTCCCCTTTCCCTTTCCAATCCACAAAAGTGGAGGCAAATTTGACCCCAATAATTACAGTGGAATATGCGTCAGCCGCAATCTCTTAAAAATCCTCTGCAGTGTCATCAATAGCAGACTCCAACATTTCCTCAGTGAAAACAATGACCTGAGCAAATGTCAAATTGGCTTCTTACCAAAATACCATATGACGGACCACGTATACACCCTAAACACCTTTATTGACAAACAAACACAACAAAACCAATGTGATCTCATGCTTTGTTGATTTCCAAAAAGATTTTGACACAATTTGTCATGAGGGTCTGCTATACAAATTGATGATAAGTGGTGTTGGGGGTAAAGCATATGACATTATAAAATCAATTTACACAAACAACAAGTGTGCTGTTAAAATTGGCAATAAACACTCCTGATTTATTTCATCAGGGACATGGGGGACTTGGGGTGAGACAGGGATCCAGCATGAGCCCACCCTCTTCAACAAATATATATCAAAGAATTGGCGAGGGCACTAGAACAATCTGCACATCCCGGCCTCACCCTACTGGACTTAGTATTACTGGACTTGCAGATGATCTTGAGAGAGAGAGAGAGAGAGAGAGAGAGAGAGAGAGAGAAGGAGAGAGAGAGAGACAAGGAGAGAGAGAGAGACAAGGAGAGAGAGAGAGAGAAGGAGAGAGAGAGACAAGGAGAGAGACAAGCAGAGAGACAGAGAGACAATGAGAAATACAAGGAGAGAGACAAGGAGAGAGACAGAGAGACAAGGGGAGAGACAAGGAGAGAGACAGAGAGAGAGACAGAGAGAAGGAGACAGAGAGGGAGAAATAAAGAGAAAGAGAGAGAATAAGAGAGAGAGAGAGAGAGAGAGAGAGAAAGAAAGAGAGCGAGAAATTTGACAGCCCTTTAGAGAGAACATTGAGCAGCGTAGAATTGGTCTCCAGAACCACCTCACAGTCACATGAAACAACTGAACTGGAGAGTAGCGTTCAGAGCCAGCGAGGATTACCTCAACGTTACACGGTTGTTACATCATGTTCACAGGGCGTTTAACTTTTCTCACGGGGGGTTACAGTAAAAAGTGAAAAATGATAGTTTTGTGTTGGTTTTTCTCTTAGGAGGACCGCTGATTTAGCTCCACACGATAAGCCTGTCAGTTTGATCACAGTGCCTTGTAAAGGTGCATGTGCTTTGGCTCTTGGTGTTGTTATTACTCATGCTATTCCATGGTATTGTACATTTGTCAGGAGAGTTGAAGGGGGAAAAGGTGGTCCAAAAAGACAGATCTCTCCAAGCCTAATTTAAAGCCAAAGTGCTTTAAAGGGGAATTTCACCCTGCCACAGCATATAGTCATTACTATATTAATAACAACATGAACATCGACATTATCCAAACCACAAGCTAGAACGAGTGCATTTTCATTTCACTGATCGAATCGGGAAGTTTCGACTTCCTGTGTGTTCGTCTGCTCATAGCGAACCACAAAGTCCAGCATTCATAGCGAATGCAGATGTCGCCCCAATAAGTAGCTGGGGCGTGCCCCCAGAATTGGTTGATGGCGTTGTTTACTTCGAATGACCAAGATACAGTAATTTTCACGCTGAACAGATGGGGTAAGCATTTAGATGACAGCTGAGATACATTAGTTTTCTCCCTTCACAACAAAACAAAAGATTTTCCTTTAGAGGTAATGTAATATTAGCTATGTATTCTACTTCAATGTAACCAAGACAAAGGAGCTAGTCGTGGACTATAGGAACATCGAGGGGCTGTAGTGGAACTTCAAGATCCTTGGTGTCCACATCAGCAACGAACTATCATGGTCCAAACACACCAAGACAGGCATGAAGAGGGCACGACAACACCTTCTTCCCCTCAGTAGACTGAAAAGATTTGGCATGGGTCCTTAGATCCGCTAAAAGTTCTATAGCTGCACCATCGAGAGTATCCTGACCGGTTGCATCCCCACCTGGTATGGCAACTGCTCGGCCTCTGACCGTAAGGCGCTACAGAGGGTAGTGCAATACACCAGTCTGTCTCTAAACACTTTAGCTGCCAAATTGGTTGACACCTTTAACAACGAAGGTGTGTTGCCGTATGTTCCTTCCACAAAAAGTGAGAAATGGTCCACAAACATGTATTTACAGGAGACGTGCAGTGACAGCAAATATTCTGCAAGAGGTCCAAACAGTTGGTGGTTAAGGTCAACACCACTTTTGTTAGTCGTATCCAGCTGGACGTACACCACAAACAGGACAAGACCATTCGCCACAAGCACTCTGCTTCCACAGCCCACCATGCCAAAGACCATTTGCCACAAGCACTCTGCTTCCACAGCCCACCATGCCAAAGACCATTGCCAGTACACCAAAGCCGGATAAAGGACCATTAAAATAAACATTGATCTTTTTCCGATCAATCCTCAAAATGTGTCTGCCTTAATTGATTCACAGAAGATATTTAAATAAACTGTTCCGGGATCTGTAGCATCAAAACATATGTTAGACATTCAGATATTTCCAAAGAGCGAGCAGTGTGTCAAGAAACAGTGCGTCTTGGCGTGGTCGTGTTTCAGAGGACGTATGGCTCTCGACCTCGTCCATACGGGAGTTGCAGCGAGGGGACAAGACTTTAACTACCAATTGGATATCACGAAATTGGGGCGACAAAAGGATAAAAAAGTACAACAAATAACAAATAAATAAAAGAGAACTGGGTATTCAACAACAATATGGTAAAAGTAGCACACATAGAAGTACAGTGTAGGACAGTTTAGTGTCTCTGAGTGAGTCTCAGGTGTAACAAAGGGAACTGTAGCTACAGAGTGTTACAACAGATAATATGATTTAACCAAAGATTGTCTGTGTCCATTACTAGGAGTTACAGGATATGTACTGTTTGGTGTAGCACAGAATTTTCAAACAACCATAGCTTGGCGATTCTGTGTCTGTCCTCGATTCGTGGAAACAGGAATCTCAAAACGTGTCACGACTTCCGCCGAAATCGGTCCCTCTCCTTGTTCGGGCGGTATTCGGCGGTCGACGTCACCGACCTTCTAGCCATTACTGATCCATTTTTCATTTTCCGTTGGTTTTGTCTTCCTTCACACCTGGTTCCAATCCCATCATTTACATGTTGTGTATTTAACCCTCTGTTTCCCCTCATGTCCTGGTCGGAGATTGTTTGATTGTATGTTTGTGTATTATATGTTGGTGCACGATGGGTTTTGTACCCACTTTTTATTATTTTGTCATTTCGGTTTTGGAGTTTTATGAAGCACTGATTAAACAACTCCGTTTATACCAAGTTCGATTCTCCTTATACCAAGTTCGATTCTCCTTATACCAAGTTTGATTCTCCTGCGCCTGACTTCCCTGCCACCAACAAGCACCCATTACAAAACGTCTGTGTCCAGTTGCAAGGGGTCCATTTAAATTTTGAAAATGCTCTGTTATTAAAATAAAAAACGTTTGCTCCATGAAGTAATCCAAAAGTTCATGGAATCTTATCTATTTCAAGTCTTCTCTCATTGATCGAGACAGGTGAGAGTACTCCCCAAAGTGGACACCTGTCTCAATCAATAAGAGAAGATGCGGTGTACACATTGTTGGATTACTTCATGGAGCAAAACATTTTTTATTAAGATAACTATGCATTTTCAAAATTCAAACTAACTCTCTGCAACTGGAAATTGACATTTTATGAGACTCCTATTTCCACGAATCGAGGACGAAGACAGCATTGCCAAGCTAAGGTTGTTCGGAAATTCTGTGCTACAATAAACATTACCTATCCAGTAACTCTCAGTAATTGATACCAAAAATGGTTGAATCACATTATCTGGTGTAACAATTTGTAGCGAAGAGAACTGGTAATCAGCAGATGATGGGACAAGGTGGTCATGATGAAATTGCCATTCCAAAGACCCATACAGTAAGTTCAGGGAACACTTTTACAGCTGTGGGAGGAGTGTTGTTATGATCAAACTGTCATTCAGTGCCTCTTGAGTCATCTTCTGCTTGAAATGAAGCATAATGACACACGCAGGCAAAGGAGTTATGTTTCTTTCCAAAAATCCACTCCAGGAAGAGGCCAAGGCACCACACGGTATTGTCTGTAAGACAAAATATATATCATAAATGATACTCCATTGCACAGTTTGAACTACTGTTGAACTGAGCCAGCATAACAACATTAGAGTAGACTAGTTGAACATGCATACATGTGCATAGGCACAGAGATTACATTTAGAACAATATCTAGTCTAATAGAAGGAAATATGGCTTAAACCTAGGTAGACAGACATGGCTGTAGCTAGATCCTAACAGGCATCCTTAGGCAAATGTGTTTTAGAGATTTTAGAGATTTACAACAGTAACATTGTTGTATTAGTGTTTCTCCTCACTGTTAGCTTAGCTAGCCAGTTTTTGGATAGCCAATAATTGTTATTTACATCAGTTAGGAATCCTAACTTGTATCATCCCTATAATTTAGAGATGTTTAAATGAATCGACAGTGATAATCATAAGCATGGCCAACCCTCATCAATTATGTTACATAGCTAGCTAGTAAACCTATTTTCAGTTGCTAATGTTACACATGTTTGCTAAAAAGTTTTTTTTGTTTATAGAAAACAAAACTGGAGGCCTGGCACATAGTAACAAGTTAGCAGGTGCCAGGCTAATGCCAACCAACTCCAGTCATGTGCTAACATTTGCTGGTAAACCTAGCTTCAGGTGGCTGGTTGTAACTATATAGCTTGCTGTTAAGTAGCTGTATCTACCACAAAAAAAAAAAAAAGGGAGGTCCCTTTCAAAGAAGCCTGCCGTGGGGGAGGGACGGGACCACAGCAGAAAGCCTTGCCCCACACAAGTTGTAATCTTTCAGCTTGCGAAGCCCAGACCTGCCTTCCTTCTGGGGAATTACGTCTCATTGACCTAGAAATGCCAACTTCCCCAGGGTGCATATACCCTTTAACACTGCTCTTTCTTTCCCTAGAAATCCAAAAGTGTATTTGAAATGGTGTGACTTTCCAAAGGTTTCATGCCATGAAAATAAACACGTTTGAATGGTCTGAGGATTTAAATCACACATGACTTGGGGGGGGTAGTTTGGTTGGAGAAATAGGACAATGGCTCAGTGTTCAGGGCCATTTACAATTAGTTTGTTTGGAGAAAGATGATTTTGAAACAGTGTTCAAGAGCAGATAACAATCTACATTCAGGATAGTTATGCAACAGAGAAGCCAACATTAGGTTATTCTGCTCCAGGCTCTGTCTCTCTTCAAATCTCTGTGGTTTCCAGAGGATATGTCTGACCTTTCAGACTGAATTATTTAATCTGGCCAAACTGTTGGTTTTTATATAATACCAAAGATGTGTTCGGGTTGACATGTTTCTCCTGACTTCTCCTGTCTGGTCTTTTAAAAATCTGTCATTCTGACCCTGAACAGGCAGTTAACCCACTGTTCCTAGGCCGTCATTGAAAATAAGAATTTGTTCTTAACTGACTTGCCTGGTTAAATAAAGGTAAAAAAAATAATAATAATCTGAGTTTTGGGTGGTTGGTGGTTGGTGGTTGGTGGTTGGTGCGGACTGCTGTTGGACTGCTGTTGGACTGCTGTTGGACTGTGGTTGGACTGCTGTTGGGCTGTGGTTGGACTGCTGTTGGACTGTGGTTGGACTGCTGTTGGACTGCTGTTTGACTGCTGTTGGACTGCTGTTGAACTGTGGTTGGACTGCGGTTGGACTGCTGTTGGACGTTGGACTGCGGTTGGACTGCGGTTGGACTGTGGTTGGACTGTGGTTGCACTGCTGTTGGACTGTGGTTGTACTGCGGTTGGACTGTGGTTGGACTGCTGTTGGACTGTTGTTGGACTGCTGTTGGACTGCTGTTGGACTGCTGTTGGACTGTGGTTGGACTGTGGTTGGACTGCGGTTGGCCTGCTGTTGGACTGCGGTTGGACTGTGGTTGGACTGCGGTTGGACTGTGGTTGGACTGCTGTTGGACTGCGGTTGGACTGTGGTTGGACTGCGGTTGGACTGCTGTTGGACTGTGGTTGGACTGTGGTTGGATTGTGGTTGGACTGTGGTTGGACTGCGGTTGGACTGTGGTTGGACTGCTGTTGGACTGCGGTTGGACTGTGGTTGGACTGCGGTTGGACTGCTGTTGGACTGCGGTTGGACTGTGGTTGGATTGTGGTTGGACTGCGGTTGGACTGTTGTTGGACTGTGGTTGGATTGTGGTTGGACTGCGGTTGGACTGCTGTTGGACTGCTGTTGGACTGCGGTTGGACTGCGGTTGGACTGCGGTTGGACTGTGGTTGGACTGCGGTTGGACTGTGGTTGGACTGCTGTTGGACTGCTGTTGGACTGTGGTTGGACTACTGTTGGACTGTGGTTGGACTGCGGTTGGACTGTGGTTGGATTGTGGTTGGACTGTGGTTGGACTGCGGTTGGACTGCTGTTGGACTGTGGTTGGACTGCTGTTGGACTGTGGTTGGACTGCGGTTGGACTGTGGTTGGATTGTGGTTGGACTGTGGTTGGACTGCTGTTGGACTGCGGTTGGACTGTGGTTGGACTGCTGTTGGACTGTGGTTGGACTGCGGTTGGACTGTGGTTGGATTGTGGTTGGACTGTGGTTGGACTGCGGTTGGACTATGGTTGGATTGTGGTTGGACTGTGGTTGGACTGCGGTTGGACTGTGGTTGGACTGCTGTTGGAGCTGGAAGCCTCTGGTTGGGCCACACTGTGACTCAGCAAAAAAACACAAGTGAAGAATGAAACTGTCTGTTATGAAAGCCTTTATCTTTCACTTTTTCATTTAATTCTCAGAAATACAGAAGTAGTGATTGGCACACACACACACACACACACACACACACCAACACACACACACACACACACACACCAACACACCAACACACACACACACACACACACACACCAACACACCAACACACACACACACACCAACACACACACACACACACACACACCAACACACCAACACACACACACACACACACACACACACACACACACACACACACACACACACACACACACACCAACACACACACACACACACACACCAACACACCAACACACACACACACACATACACACACAAACACACACACACACACACCAACACACCAACACACACACACACACACACACACACACACACACACCAACACACCAACACACACACACACACACACCAACACACCAACACACACACACACACACTACCAACACACACACACACACACACACACCAACACACCAACACACACACACACACACACACACACACACACACACCAACACACACACACACACACACACACACCAACACACACACACACACACACACCAACACACACACACACACACACACAAACACACACACACCAACACACTAACACACAGACAGACAAACACACACACACACACACACACACACACACACACACACACACACACACCAACACACACACACACACACACACACACACACACACCAACACACTAACACACAGACAAACACACACACACACACACACACACACAAACACATCAATCTACGAACCACAGCCCTCCCTCTATTTCACCGTCAGGGACACAGGAAAGAGGGGAAGTGGTCGTTAGTGGTTTTCTCTGTGCAACAGGTCATGCATTTCACTCACATTTCTTCTACTCCCTGAAAAACTCAGTGAAAAGATTTATTCGGCTGTCCCCATAGGAGAAACCATTCTGGTTCCAGGTAAAACTATTTTGGGTTCCATGTAGAACCTTCTGTGGAACATGGAATTCAAACTAAAAAGGGTTCTTCAAAGGGTTCTCCTATGGGGACAGCCGAAGAACCCTTTAGGTTCTAGATAGCATATTTTTTTTCTAAGAGTGTAGGGGGAGGTTAGGTGATTGTGTTTGAGATGGAGTTTCCTGTGGTTAAACAGAGTTCAGTGGACAGATGACAACTTCCCTCACATTTCTTCTACTCCCTCAGACACTCTTAGGAGAACCCTTTTTTGGTTCCAGTTAAAACTATTTTGGTTTCCATGGAGAACCTTCTGAGTAAAAGGTTCTGTGTGGAACTCAAAAAGCTTATACCTGGAACCAAAAAGGGTTATTCAACGGGTTCTCCATGTTACAAATTGGTGACCCCAGGAACGGAGCCTATCATCCTAGTGTTGCAATCACCATGCTTTACCATCTGAGCCATACAGGCTCCATATGTATAGTCGGAATGTGAAGGACCTGTCAGGGTGACCTGTTGCACTTTAACACGACTCCCCTCTGTAAGTATGACTATGAGCTTTTGTTATTTTTTTTTATTTTATTTCACCTTTATTTAACCAGGTAGGCCACTTGAGAACAAGTTCTTGTTTACAACTGCGACCTGGCCAAGATAAAGCAAAGCAGTTCGACAAAAAACAACAACACAGAGTTACACATAAACAAATGTACAGTCAATTACACAATATAATAATCTGTATACAGTGTGTGCAAATGTAGAAGAGTAGGGAGGTAAAGGCAATAAATAGGCCGTAGAGGGGAAATAATTACAATTTAGCATTAACACTGACAGATGTACAGGTGATGATGTGCAAGTAGAGATAGTGAGGTGCAAAAGAGCAAGAGGATAAGTGACAATATGGGGATGAGGTAGTTGGGTGTGCTATTTAAAGATTGCCTGTGTACAGGTACAGTGATCGGTAAGCTGCTCTGACAGCTGATGCTTAAAGTTAGAGAGGGAGATATGAGACTCCAGCTTCAGTGATTTTTGTAATTCGTTCCAGTCATTGGCAGCAGAGAACTGGAAGGAAAGGCGGCCAAAGTAAGTGTTGGCTTTGGGGATGACCAGTGAAACATACCTGCCGGGAGTGCATGCTACGGGTGGGTGTTGCTATGGTGACCAGTGAGCTGAGATAAGGCAGGGCTTTACCTAGCAAAGACTTATAGATGACCTGGAGCCAGTGGTTTTGGCGACGAATATGTAGCGAGGGCCAGCCAATGAGAGCATACATGTCGCAGTGGTGGCTTGTATATGGGGCTTTGGTGACAAAGCTGTTGGCACTGTGATAGACACCATCCAGTTTAATGAGTAGAGCTTGATTTGTAGGGCGACAGAAAATATATGTTATCTCAATAATAAAACGCGTTACCGTGGTAACGCTGTCTGAACTCTCCTTTGTAAACAGTGACTGGATTGCCCAATCAAAATCCACACAGAGGGATTATTTCCTGTGTTCACACCAATCTCCTGTTTAGTTTCAAGATCAACATCAACCACTGCAAGCTGTGTTACCCTTTGAGCTAGTCTGGTATGAGAGTCTTAGAAACTTTACATTTCACATTTGTATGGGCAAAACACCTTCAGATGAATATTCTAATTTGCAAGGTGCTCTCAAGACACCAATAGGATAAACAAATATTATAAACAGTGCTAAGTAGTTCCTCAAGCCCTTGGGCTGTGTTGCTATTCCTCCAAAATCAGGAGAGGGGTGTGTCGTTGTTGTTGTAGCTCCTGGACGTTTGGGAGCACGCTCATACTTTCACACACTCTCTCAATTCAATTCAATTCAAGTGGCTTTACTGGCATGGGAAACATATGTTAACATTACCAAAGCAAGTAAGGTAGATAATATACAAAAGTGAAAGAAACAATAAAAATAAACATTAAACATTACACTCACAGAAGTTCCAAAATAATAAAGACATTACAAATGTAATATTATGTATATATGTGTTATTATATTATATTATGTATATTCAGTGTTGTAACAATGTACAAATGATTTAAGTACAAAAGGGAAAATAAATCATCATAAATATGGGTTGTATTTACAATGGTGTGTGTTCTTCACCGGTTGACCTTTTCCTATGGCAACAGGTCACACATCTTGCTGCTGTGATGGCACACTGTGGAATTTCACCCAGTAGATACGGGAGTTTATCAAAATGTGATTTGTTTTCAAATTGTGTGTAATCTGTGTAATCTGAGGGAAATATGTGTCTCTAATATGTTCATACATTTGGCAGGAGGTTAGGAAGTGCAGCTGAGTTTCCACCTCATTTTGTGGCCAGTGTGCACATAGCCTGTGTCGTGTCTTTGGCTAACCGGATAAAGTGATATGACATGCTATTCTACAAAATCCCTTGTCTGTAATTAATATTACCTGATTGAGCTAATCATGTAAATGTAATTAACTAGAAAGTCGGGGCACGACAAAATAATATTTATAGAGCTGTTATCTTCCGAATAAACTCTTAAAGACCTAGTAATATTTTACATCAATATCAGTCAATATTAATCGTCACCTTATTTCAGTCTCATCTGAAAGTTGTAAATTCTTGGTTAACTTCTCGAACCCTGGCTAACAAGTTGAATCAGCAATACAAAATTGGGTTTAATTATTTATTTACTAAATACCTAACTAATCACTCAGAATTACATCTACACAGAATGAATCATACATTGATTACAAATTACGTCATAAGGAAAAACGTCCTTAGCGGACGGAACAGATATGACAGCTGGTTACCCAAAGAAAAGGGTTTTGGGTTTGAGTGAAAGAGCGGGAAGACTGAAGAACAAATGGAGAAATTATGTCATCGTAAATACAGGATCTTATACATTCTAAATTACTGCCCATTTGGAAAAGGAAAATGCAATGAATATTTACTCTGAGCAGCGCTTCAATAGGTTGGTGGTAGATGGAAGGCCGAGTTGCCCAAGAGTTCTTGCATTCTTTGAAGAGCGTCTCTGGTGGTAAACTGTAACGTCGTTGTGTGGTAGACGGTATACTCTGTCTGTCCTTTCCCAGTCCACGCTTTGCGGCTAAAGTGAATCAGAGTTCAAAGTTCATACCATTCGCAACCAAAGCTCACGCTGAGGTTGGCTTCATTCTGTAGTTGTTATCTGAATCCTTCTGACATCGGATCGTCATCCTAATGTACCCGGAACAGGAAGCTATATTGTCGTCAAGGTTTTATATAGGAAGGGAGAGGAGGGGGTGTTTCATAGTTTATAACCAATGTCTCTTCACGTGGGTGGACCACTGAGTCGGGCCTAATTCACTCATGAAAACCCAGTTCTCACATTTTAGAAGCTAAAATTACCTTTCATCTTTTCACAAATAATTTCATATTAAAACATTTAAATTGCACAACAATTCCATGTGAATCTGATAACTATAATGTTTAGACTTTCCACTGTACAGTTTATGTCACACTATCATTGATGAGAATGTCTCAGATGACAACCGAACTGACATCATTCATTAAGTTCCAACGCATATGTTCAACTGGTTGGATTACCAAAATATGGTTCATTTCCCCCCACCTTCTGATGTTCCCAGAATCTCTATGTTAACCAAGGGATTTTCGATAGTCACATCAGCAGGGTAGAGAGAGGAAAAAAGGGGGGCAGAGGTATTTATGACTGTCATAAACCAACCCCAGGCCAGCGTCATGACACCTGTCTTCTCTTGAGAGTCAGGTCTGCCTACGGCGGCCGTTCTCAATAGCAAGGCTATGCTCACTGAGTCTGTACATAGTCAAATATTTCCTTAAGTTTGGGTCAATCACAGTGGTCAGGTAATTTGCTACGGTGTACTCTCTGTTTAGAGCCAAATAGCATTCTAGTTTTTTGTTATTCTTTCCAATTTATCAAGTAATTACCTTTTTGTTTTCTCGTGATTTGGTTGGGTCTAATTGTGTTGCTGTCCTGGGAGTCTGTCTGCTTTGTGCAGTCTGTTTGTGTTTGTGAACAGAACCCCAGGACCAGCTTGCTTAGGGGACTCTTCTCCAGGTCCATCTCTTTGTAGGTGATGGTTTTGCTATGGAAGGTTTGGGAATCGCTTTATTTTAGGTGGCTGTAGAATTTAACAGCTCATTTCTGGATTTTGATAATCAGTGGGTATCGGCGTATTTCTGCTCTGCATGCATTATTTGGTGTTTTATGTTGTACAAGGGGGATATTTTTTGCAGAATTCTGCATGCAGAGTCTCCATTTGGTGTTTGTACCACTTTGTCTATTAAAAGCAGTTCCTCTACCACTTGGGAGGTTATTTTATTCCACCAGGCATAACGATGAGGAGAGGGGTGTGTTGTTGTTGTAGCTCCTGAAGGGGAGCCAACAACTCCATTTGAAGAAATCCATTTGGAATTCAGTGTGTTTACCAACGAAAACACTAAAAGCAAACTGTTTCATATCTGTTTTAATTCACACCTGCTTTTAATAGACTGACCTCAACCACCCTCTAAAACTCCCCTCAGATGCGGAGAGAGAGTGTTTGTGTAAGTATGTAAACAAAAACACACCCACTCCTCTCCCGAGGGAGAGTGATGACCAGTAACGAGGTAACTTATTGGATAGTGGTGAGCAGTAACAGGGTAACTGATTGGAGAGTCATCAGCCTTAACAAGGTAACCGATTGGATGCTGAAGAGCAGTAACAAGGTAACTGATTGGATAGTGACAGTGGTGAGCAGTAACCAGGTAAATGATTGGATAGTGATAGTGGTGAGCAGTAACAAGGTAACTGATTGGATAGTGACATTGGATGAGCAGTGACAAGGTAACTGATTGGATGCTGAAGAGCAGTAACAAGGTAACTGACTAGATATGTTAACATTGCCAATGCAAGTGAAGTAGATAATAAACAAAAGTGAAATAAACAACAAAAATTAACAGCAAACATTACACTCACAATAGAATAAAGACATTTCAAATGTCATATTATGTCTGTATACAGTGTTGTAACGATGTGCGAATAGTGTCTCTCCACATCTGAGGGGAGTTTGGTGGGGGGCTCTATTAAAAGCATTACCACTTGGGGAGATGTTGTTCCAACCTTTCAGCCTGTATCTGGCTCACACAGCCATCCTCTCACAGGAGAGGAATGAGAATGGTGATAATGATGCTTGGGAGACTATAAAGATCAGAGTCCCAGAAAGCAGGTTGGAGGAGTTAGTGAGTTGTGGACAAATGAAATCAGATTCCCTCCCTCTTGCAAAAGATTGCATCATCATCCCCGTCATTTGATGAAAAAGGCCTACATGTTTTATTAATCAAATGGTCATGTTAAAATATATCACATTATACATTTAGTAATGACAATGCAACACTTTTGTATGACTTAATAAAAAACAATAATGATATGACTGAGAAAAAAAGGTGGTTGTGAATTGATAAGCACACCTAGCCATGCTACAGTCAGCGGCAGGCAGACGAGCAATATCCAGATGAAGCCTGAGCTGGAATGTGAAGCTAACTGAAGCTGGCTAGCTTTAGAAAACCATAAGTAGATATAGTTTAGGTCGTAGGAAACCCCTCAGGAGAGGAGTGGGTGTGTTTTTGTTAACAATAGAAAGTGTGAGAGCACACTCATACTTACACAAACACTCTCTCTCCACATCTGATGGGAGTTTGGTGGGGGTGGGGGGGGGGGGGGGGGGGGGGTCAGTCTATTAAAAGCAGGTGTGAATTAAAACAGGTATGAAACAGTTGGCTTTTAGTGTTAATGTTGGTAAACACACTGAATTCCAAATGGAGTTTGAATCCTGTTGTTTATCAATAGCTCCTCATCTCCTTTCATTGAACCCTAACCCTAACCCTAACTAATTGGATACCGAAGAGAACTAACAAGGTAACTGACTGGATAGTGGTGACCAGTGACAAGGTAACTGACTGGATAGTGGTCAGCAGTAACAAGGTAACTGATTGGATAGTGGTCAGCAGTAGCAAGGTAACTGATTGGACAGTGGTGAGCAGTAACAAGATAACTGATTGGATAGTGATAGTGGTGAGCAGTGACATGGTAACTGATTGGATAGTGGTGAGCCTTAACAAGGTACCTGATTGGACAGTGATAGTGGTGAGCAGTAACAAGGTAACTGATTGGATAGTGGTGAGCAGTAACAAGGTAACTGACTGGATAGTGGTGAGCAGTAACAAGGTAACTGATTGGACATTGATAGTGGTGAGCAGTGACAAGGTAACTGACTGGATAGTGATAGTGGTCAGCAGTAACAAGGTAACTGACTGGATAGTGATAATGGTGAGCAGTAACAAGGTAACTGACTGGATAGTGGTCAGCAGCAACAAGGTAACTGACTGGATAGTGGTGAGCAGTAACAAGGTAACTGACTGGATAGTGGTGAGCAGTAACAAGGTAACTGATTGGAAAGTGGTGAGCAGTAAGAAGGTAACTGATTGGAAAGTGGTGAGCAGTAACAAGGTAACTGACTGGATAGTGGTCAGCAGTAACAAGGTAACTGACTGGATAGTGGTCAGCAGTAACAATGTAACTGACTGGATAGTGGTCAGCAGTAACAAGGTAACTGACTGGATAGTGGTCAGCAGTAACAAGGTAACTGACTGGATAGTGGTCAGCAGTAACAAGGTAACTGACTGGATAGTGATCAGCAGTAACAAGGTAACTGACTGGATAGTGGTCAGCAGTAACAAGGTAACTGACTGGATAGTGGTGAGCAGTAACAATGTAACTGACTGGATAGTGGTGAGCAGTAACCAGGTAACTGACTGGATAGTGGTCAGCAGTAACAAGGTAACTGACTGGATAGTGGTGAGCAGTAACAAGGTAACTGATTAGACAGTGGTGAGCAGTAACCAGGTAACTGATTGGACAGTGATAGTGATGAGCAGTGACATGGTAACTGATTGGACAGTGATAGTGGTGAGCACTAACAAGGTAACTGACTAAATAGTAATCAGCAGTAACAAGGTAACTGATTGGACAGTGATAGTAGTGACCAGTAACAAGGCAACTGATTGGATAGTGGTGACCAGTAACAAGGCAACTGATTGGATAGTGGTGACCAGTAACAAGGCAACTGACTGGATAGTGGTCAGCAGTAACAAGGTAACTGACTGGATAGTGGTCAGCAGTAACAAGGTAACTGATTGGATAGTGGTGACCAGTAACAAGGCAACTGATTGGATAGTGGTGACCAGTAACAAGGTAACTGACTGGATAGGTTTCAACCAGCCTTGTCTCGTTTCTGTTTATAATGTTAGCAACACAACATAGCATCCTGTGAGGCAGATTAACCTCTACCCTCTGGCCAGAAGGTGAATAAGCAGGCTAGGTGGTGTGTTGGTCTGCATCCATCCTTACTCTGACTGTAACTCACCCAGGACATGGTCACAGAGCCATCCAATAGAGCCTGACAGACCAACAGAGCAGTCTTGTCTGAAAGGAGCGATATACACTGATGATGGTGTAGTGTCTGACCATGGTTCAGTACCGCCCAACTTCTCAACTGTGCAGGATCATTGGCATTGACTGCCCCCCACCACACACACACACACACACACACACACACACACACACACACACACACACACACACACACACACACACACACACACACACACACACACACACAGTTGAAGAGATGAATGGTGTGTATACATACACAAACCCACTCTCTCTCTCTCTCTCTTATGCACACACACATACACACATACATTCATAAATACGCACACTCACATATACTGCATAGTGAAGTCCCATTCCACAGTAGACCTTGGGTTCCTCCAGGACCATGCATGGACAAGTCTCCAAACAGCCAGGCTGCAGAAGGCAGACCCCTCCAGGGCCGGCACTGAGCCTCTCCACGCCCCGCTCATCAATTCTGTGTTTCATCATGTTAGAAAACAACGCCATGATAAAACACTCTGATCATTGGACCCATCTGGCAGTAGTTTGGTCAACAATTACAGATGCTTATGTTCATTTGGGAATTTGTCCATCTCAGTTCTTTTTGAGTCTCGACGTTAGTGTACGTTTTCTCTCCACATCCTGCCTGCGGAGGACCAGGAGACAGAGCCAAGATAATCACAGCACAGCTAAGACACAACAGAGCTTGAATGGCCCGCTGGTCAACTCATCAGCTACCACGTATTGTCTTCCTCCTCACATTAACTGGCTGGCCTGGATTGTCAGGTCAGATGAGGCAAGACAAAGACTCCATCAAGTTTGGGTCTGAAGAGGTACAGATGAATCTAAATCAACCAGGATGTGTTCATGGTCAGAGACATCCAGGCTAGGGTGGAGATACAGGATGGATGTGGAGGGGAACAGTGCCTACGGAAATCCATAGCAGATACGTTGGATAAAAGGATGGGCTGATAGTTAAACCAGGAGGAGAGATCTAAAGTCCAGGGATGCAAATGATCTGTATTGTATCTTATCAGATTCAGGTGTAGGGTATCCTATCAGCTTGATCTGTACAGTATCCTATCAGCTTGATCTGTACAGTATCCTATCAGCTTGAGGTGTACAGTATCCTATCAGCTTGATCTGTACAGTATCCTATCAGCTTGATCTGTACAGTATCCTATCAGCTTGATCTGTACAGTATCCTATCAGCTTGAGGTGTACAGTATCCTATCAGCTTGATCTGTACAGTATCCTATCAGCTTGATCTGTACAGTATCCTATCAGCTTGAGGTGTACAGTATCCTATCAGCTTGAGGTGTACAGTATCCTATCAGCTTGATCTGTACAGTATCCTACCAGCTTGATCTGTACAGTATCCTATCAGCTTGATCTATACAGTATCCTATCAGCTTGATCTGTACAGTATCCTATCAGCTTGATCTGTACAGTATCCAATCCGTTTGAGGTGTATAGTATCCTATCAGCTTGATCTGTACAGTATCCTATCAGCTTGAGGTGTACAGTATCCTATCAGCTTGATCTATACAGTATCCTATCAGCTTGAGGTGTACAGTATGCTATCAGCTTGATCTGTACAGTATCCTATCAGCTTGATCTGTACAGTATCCTATCAGCTTGATCTGTACAGTATCCTATCAGCTTGATCTGTACAGTATCCTATCAGCTTGATCTGTACAGTATCCTATCAGCTTGATCTGTACAGTATCCTATCAGCTTGAGGTGTACAGTATCCTATCAGCTTGATCTGTACAGTATCCTATCAGCTTGATCTGTACAGTATCCTATCAGCTTGATCTGTACAGTATCCTATCAGCTTGATCTGTACAGTATCCTATCAGCTTGATCTGTACAGTATCCTATCAGCTTGATCTGTACAGTATCCTATCAGCTTGATCTGTACAGTAAAAATCAAATCAAATCAAATCAAATTTTATTTGTCACATACACATGGTTAGCAGATGTTAATGCGAGTGTAACGAAATGCTTGTGCTTCTAGTTCCGACAATGCAGTAATAACAAGTAATCTAACTAACAATTCCAAAACTACTGTCTTGTACACAGTGTAAGGGGATAAAGAATATGTACATAAGGATATATGAATGAGTGATGGTACAGAGCAGCATAGGCAAGATACAGTAGATGGTATCGGGTACAGTATGTACAAATGAGATGAGTATGTAAACAAAGTGGCATAGTATAGTATAAAGTGGCTAGTGATACATGTATTACATAAGGATACCGTCGATGATATAGAGTACAGTATATACGTATGCATATGAGATGAATAATGTAGGGTAAGTAACATTTATATAAGGTAGCATTGTTTAAAGTGGCTAGTGATATATTTACATCATTTCCCATCAATTCCCATTATTAAAGTGGCTGGAGTTGAGTCAGTGTCAGTGTGTTGGCAGCAGCCACTCAGTGTTAGTGGTGGCTGTTTAACAGTCTGATGGCCTTGAGATAGAAGCTGTTTTTCAGTCTCTCGGTCCCAGCTTTGATGCACCTGTACTGACCTCGCCTTCTGGATGATAGCGGGGTGAACAGGCAGTGGCTCGGGTGGTTGATGTCCTTGATGATCTTTATGGCCTTCCTGTGACATCGGGTGGTGTAGGTGTCCTGGAGGGCAGGTAGTTTGCCCCCGGTGATGCGTTGTGCAGACCTCACTACCCTCTGGAGAGCCTTACGGTTGAGGGCGGTGCAGTTGCCATACCAGGCGGTGATACAGCCCGCCAGGATGCTCTCGATTGTGCATCTGTAGAAGTTTGTGAGTGCTTTTGGTGACAAGCCGAATTTCTTCAGCCTCCTGAGGTTGAAGAGGCGCTGCTGCGCCTTCTTCACGATGCTGTCTGTGTGAGTGGACCAATTCAGTTTGTCTGTGATGTGTATGCCGAGGAACTTAAAACTTGCTGATAGTATCCTATCAGCTTGAGGTGTACAGTATCCTATCAGCTTGATCTGTACAGTATGCTATCAGCTTGATCTGTACAGTATCCTATCAGCTTGATCTGTACAGTATCCTATCAGCTTGAGGTGTACAGTATGCTATCAGCTTGATCTGTACAGTATCCTATCAGCTTGATCTGTACAGTATCCTATCAGCTTGAGGTGTACAGTATCCTATCAGCTTGAGGTGTACAGTATCCTATCAGCTTGATCTGTACAGTATCCTATCAGCTTGATCTGTACAGTATCCTATCAGCTTGATCTGTACAGTATCCTATCAGCTTGAGGTGTACAGTATCCTATCAGCTTGATCTGTACAGTATCCTATCAGCTTGAGGTGTACAGTATCCTATCAGCTTGAGGTGTAAAGTATCCTATCAGCTTGATCTGTACAGTATCCTATCAGCTTGAGGTGTACAGTATGCTATCAGCTTGATCTGTACAGTATCCTATCAGCTTGAGGTGTACAGTATCCTATCAGCTTGATCTGTACAGTATCCTATCAGCTTGATCTGTACAGTATCCTATCAGCTTGATCTGTACAGTATCCTATCAGCTTGATCTGTACAGTATCCTATCAGCTTGAGGTGTACAGTATCCTATCAGCTTGAGGTGTACAGTATCCTATCAGCTTGATCTGTACAGTATCCTATCAGCTTGATCTGTACAGTATCCTATCAGCTTGAGGTGTACAGTATCCTATCAGCTTGAGGTGTACAGTATCCTATCAGCTTGAGGTGTACAGTATGCTATCAGCTTGAGGTGTACAGTATCCTATCAGCTTGAGGTGTACAGTATCCTATCAGCTTGAGGTGTACAGTATGCTATCAGCTTGAGGTGTACAGTATCCTATCAGCTTGAGGTGTACAGTATCCTATCAGCTTGAGGTGTACAGTATGCTATCAGCTTGAGGTGTACAGTATCCTATCAGCTTGATCTGTACAGTATCCTATCAGCTTGATCTGTACAGTATCCTATCAGCTTGAGGTGTACAGTATCCTATCAGCTTGATCTGTACAGTATCCTATCAGCTTGAGGTGTACAGTATCCTATCAGCTTGATCTGTACAGTATCCTATCAGCTTGATCTGTACAGTATCCTATCAGCTTGAGGTGTACAGTATCCTATCAGCTTGATCTGTACAGTATCCTATCAGCTTGATCTGTACAGTATCCTATCAGCTTGAGGTGTACAGTATCCTATCAGCTTGAGGTGTACAGTATCCTATCAGCTTGATCTGTACAGTATCCTACCAGCTTGATCTGTACAGTATCCTATCAGCTTGATCTATACAGTATCCTATCAGCTTGATCTGTACAGTATCCTATCAGCTTGATCTGTACAGTATCCAATCCGTTTGAGGTGTATAGTATCCTATCAGCTTGATCTGTACAGTATCCTATCAGCTTGAGGTGTACAGTATCCTATCAGCTTGATCTGTACAGTATCCTATCAGCTTGAGGTGTACAGTATGCTATCAGCTTGATCTGTACAGTATCCTATCAGCTTGATCTGTACAGTATCCTATCAGCTTGATCTGTACAGTATCCTATCAGCTTGATCTGTACAGTATCCTATCAGCTTGATCTGTACAGTATCCTATCAGCTTGATCTGTACAGTATCCTATCAGCTTGAGGTGTACAGTATCCTATCAGCTTGATCTGTACAGTATCCTATCAGCTTGATCTGTACAGTATCCTATCAGCTTGAGGTGTACAGTATCCTATCAGCTTGAGGTGTACAGTATCCTATCAGCTTGATCTGTACAGTATCCTATCAGCTTGATCTGTACAGTATCCTATCAGCTTGATCTGTACAGTATCCTATCAGCTTGATCTGTACAGTATCCTATCAGCTTGATCTGTACAGTATCCTATCAGCTTGATCTGTACAGTAAAAATCAAATCAAATCAAATCAAATTTTATTTGTCACATACACATGGTTAGCAGATGTTAATGCGAGTGTAGCGAAATGCTTGTGCTTCTAGTTCCGACAATGCAGTAATAACAAGTAATCTAACTAACAATTCCAAAACTACTGTCTTGTACACAGTGTAAGGGGATAAAGAATATGTACATAAGGATATATGAATGAGTGATGGTACAGAGCAGCATAGGCAAGATACAGTAGATGGTATCGGGTACAGTATGTACAAATGAGATGAGTATGTAAACAAAGTGGCATAGTATAGTATAAAGTGGCTAGTGATACATGTATTACATAAGGATACCGTCGATGATATAGAGTACAGTATATACGTATGCATATGAGATGAATAATGTAGGGTAAGTAACATTTATATAAGGTAGCATTGTTTAAAGTGGCTAGTGATATATTTACATCATTTCCCATCAATTCCCATTATTAAAGTGGCTGGAGTTGAGTCAGTGTCAGTGTGTTGGCAGCAGCCACTCAGTGTTAGTGGTGGCTGTTTAACAGTCTGATGGCCTTGAGATAGAAGCTGTTTTTCAGTCTCTCGGTCCCAGCTTTGATGCACCTGTACTGACCTCGCCTTCTGGATGATAGCGGGGTGAACAGGCAGTGGCTCGGGTGGTTGATGTCCTTGATGATCTTTATGGCCTTCCTGTGACATCGGGTGGTGTAGGTGTCCTGGAGGGCAGGTAGTTTGCCCCCGGTGATGCGTTGTGCAGACCTCACTACCCTCTGGAGAGCCTTACGGTTGAGGGCGGTGCAGTTGCCATACCAGGCGGTGATACAGCCCGCCAGGATGCTCTCGATTGTGCATCTGTAGAAGTTTGTGAGTGCTTTTGGTGACAAGCCGAATTTCTTCAGCCTCCTGAGGTTGAAGAGGCGCTGCTGCGCCTTCTTCACGATGCTGTCTGTGTGAGTGGACCAATTCAGTTTGTCTGTGATGTGTATGCCGAGGAACTTAAAACTTGCTGATAGTATCCTATCAGCTTGAGGTGTACAGTATCCTATCAGCTTGATCTGTACAGTATGCTATCAGCTTGATCTGTACAGTATCCTATCAGCTTGATCTGTACAGTATCCTATCAGCTTGAGGTGTACAGTATGCTATCAGCTTGATCTGTACAGTATCCTATCAGCTTGATCTGTACAGTATCCTATCAGCTTGAGGTGTACAGTATCCTATCAGCTTGAGGTGTACAGTATCCTATCAGCTTGATCTGTACAGTATCCTATCAGCTTGATCTGTACAGTATCCTATCAGCTTGATCTGTACAGTATCCTATCAGCTTGAGGTGTACAGTATCCTATCAGCTTGATCTGTACAGTATCCTATCAGCTTGAGGTGTACAGTATCCTATCAGCTTGAGGTGTAAAGTATCCTATCAGCTTGATCTGTACAGTATCCTATCAGCTTGAGGTGTACAGTATGCTATCAGCTTGATCTGTACAGTATCCTATCAGCTTGAGGTGTACAGTATCCTATCAGCTTGATCTGTACAGTATCCTATCAGCTTGATCTGTACAGTATCCTATCAGCTTGATCTGTACAGTATCCTATCAGCTTGATCTGTACAGTATCCTATCAGCTTGATCTGTACAGTATCCTATCAGCTTGATCTGTACAGTATCCTATCAGCTTGATCTGTACAGTATCCTATCAGCTTGAGGTGTACAGTATCCTATCAGCTTGATCTGTACAGTATCCTATCAGCTTGATCTGTACAGTATCCTATCAGCTTGATCTGTACAGTATCCTATCAGCTTGATCTGTACAGTATCCTATCAGCTTGATCTGTACAGTATCCTATCAGCTTGAGGTGTACAGTATCCTATCAGCTTGATCTGTACAGTATCCTATCAGCTTGATCTGTACAGTATCCTATCAGCTTGAGGTGTACAGTATGCTATCAGCTTGATCTGTACAGTATCCTATCAGCTTGATCTGTACAGTATCCTATCAGCTTGATCTGTACAGTATCCTATCAGCTTGATCTGTACAGTATCCTATCAGCTTGATCTGTACAGTATCCTATCAGCTTGAGGTGTACAGTATCCTATCAGCTTGAGGTGTACAGTATCCTATCAGCTTGATCTGTACAGTATCCTATCAGCTTGATCTGTACAGTATCCTATCAGCTTGAGGTGTACAGTATCCTATCAGCTTGAGGTGTACAGTATCCTATCAGCTTGAGGTGTACAGTATGCTATCAGCTTGAGGTGTACAGTATCCTATCAGCTTGAGGTGTACAGTATCCTATCAGCTTGAGGTGTACAGTATGCTATCAGCTTGAGGTGTACAGTATCCTATCAGCTTGAGGTGTACAGTATCCTATCAGCTTGAGGTGTACAGTATGCTATCAGCTTGAGGTGTACAGTATCCTATCAGCTTGATCTGTACAGTATCCTATCAGCTTGATCTGTACAGTATCCTATCAGCTTGAGGTGTACAGTATCCTATCAGCTTGATCTGTACAGTATCCTATCAGCTTGAGGTGTACAGTATCCTATCAGCTTGATCTGTACAGTATCCTATCAGCTTGATCTGTACAGTATCCTATCAGCTTGAGGTGTACAGTATCCTATCAGCTTGATCTGTACAGTATCCTATCAGCTTGATCTGTACAGTATCCTATCAGCTTGAGGTGTACAGTATCATATCAGCTTGATCTATACAGTATCCTTATCAGCTTGATCTGTACAGTATCCTATCAGCTCGATCTGTATAGTATCCTATCAGCTTGAGTTGTACAGCTATACACAGATCCAACATCTTCTACTCAGACAGTCGTTTTCAGACCTCTCCTCGGGGACCCCCAATCATTGTTGCAACACTGAACTAACTCTCCTCGGGGACCCCCAAACATTGTTGCAACACTGAACAAACTCTCCTGATTGCTCTATTTCAGCGCTCAATGATTAGTTGACAAGTTGAATCAGGTGTGCTAGCTGTGGAATAGTTTAAATATATGGAATGGCTCAGGGTCCTCGAGGAGAACCCCTGGACGTAGACAAACCACAGACTAGGAAAAGGAGATCCGTTGAAGATGTTGTGAGGAGGAACATCTAATGTTTTTGTGACCACACTTATGCATAACCAAAGCCATTACCCTGCATGTATTCCTTCATGTCAAACAGTGTTTCAGACTCCTCTCTCCCAGACCGCTAGCGGGACACCTGTTTTGATAACATCCGGTGAAATTGGAGGGCTCGCAATTCAAATAAATAATTGTTATATGAAACATTTATGAACATACAAGTATCTTATATCGTTTAAAAGCTTAAATTCTTGTTAATATAACTGCATTATCCGATTTACAATAGGCTTTACAGCGAAAGCATACCATGTTATTGTTTGAGGACGACGCCCCACATCAACATATTATTCAACCAGCACAGACTTCATAAAATCACATATAGCGATTAAATAAACACCTTTGAAAGTCTTCCTCTGTTGTCAATCCCAAGGGTCCCAGCTACAACATGAAAGGTTGTTTTGTTAGATACAATCAATCTTTATATCCCAAAAAGTCTGTTTAGCACCATCGATTTCAGTAATCCTCTCGTTCAACATGCAGAGAAGGGAATCCAGAAAGCTACCGCTAAACTTTGCTCAAACAAGTCAAACTACATTTCTACTTAATCCTCAGGTATCCTAAACATGTAAATAAACTATCATGTTTCATACAGAAAGAAGTATGTTCAATATAAATGTAAAATTAGCAGGCTCTTTATTGTGTGCCGACAGACTGATTTTCAACTGGGACTCTTTGTACAAAACTCTAAATTCTTGCTCGTTTTTGAAGAAAGAAGATGGAAACAATGAACAAAGACTGTTGACATCTAGTGGAAGCCATAGGAATTGCAATCTGGGAGCTGGAATTACATAGAACCCATAGCTTTCCATTATAAGAGCCCGGTAGCTCAGCCTGGTTTATCTTCGGATTTCCGTCTGCCATATCAATTGTGTTATAGTCTCATACCTTATTTTAACATTTCTACAAACTTCAACGTGTTTTCCATCCAATTATACCAATTATATGCATATCCCAGCTTCTGGGCCTGAGTGGCAGTCAGTTTACTTTGGGCACGTCATTCAGACAGGAAGTGGAGAAAAAAGGGGCCTAGCTCTAAGAAGATGTTTTTATTTGTACTATATTCTACATTGTAGAATAATAGTGAAGAAATCAAAACTATGAAATCACACATGTGGAATCATGTCGTACCCAAAAAAGTAGCTACTCTTTGCCTTGATGACAGTTTTGCACACTCTTGGCATTCTCTCAACCAGCTTCATGAGGAATGCTTTTCCAAGTCTTGAAGGAGTTCTCACAGATATATGCTGAGCTCTTGTTGGCAGCAGTCTAAGGCACTGCATCTCAGTGCTAAAGGCATCACTACAGACCCTGGTTCAATCCCGGGCTGTATTACAACTGGCCATGATCGGGAGTCCCAAAGAGCAGTGCACAAATTGCCTAGCATCTTCTGGGTTAAGGGAGGGTTTGGCTGGGGAAGGCCATCAATTGTAAAATAAGAATTTGTTCTTAAGCTGACTTGCCAAGTTAAATAAAGGTTTACATTTTTTTTTACATATGACTGTCATAACATATAACATTATAACTTGTGTCTTTGGGTACAATAACCTCAAGTTGTCTAGGTGTCTGTAGTGAACATTAGTATTTGTATTAGCCAAGGCAGCAGCAACAATTCCTGGGGTCCAGCAAAATTAAGGCAGTTATACAATTTTAATAACTGTAACGGCAGATTTCCTCTTCGTCTGAGGAGGTGTAGCAAGGATCGGACGAAAACGCAGCGTGGTAAGTGTCCATGTTTTAATAGAAAAACTGAACACAACAGAATACAAAATAACAAGGTGAAATTAAACTAAACAGTCCCGTGTGGCACAAACACTGACCCAGGAAACAAACACCCACAAACCAACAGTGAAACCCAGGCTACCTAAGAAGTACCTGATGATTATCAATCAGAGACAACTAACGACACCTGCCTCTGATTGAGAACCATACTAGGCCGAAACAGAAACCAAACATAGAAACACAAACATAGACGCCTACCCCAACTCACACCATGACCATACTAAATAAAGACAAAACAAAGGAAATAAAGGTCAGAACGTGACAATAACACTACAGTTGATTCACAGGTTTCACAACACACTGTGTGCTCTCAGGCCCCTACTCCACCACTATCGCATATCTACAATAGAAAATTCATGTGCACGTGTGTGAATAGTGCATATGTTATCGTGTGTGTTTATGCATTTGTCTGTGTCTGTTGGTGTTGCTTCACAGTCCCTGCTGTTCCATAAGGTGTATTTTATCTGTTTTTTTAATCAGATTTTACTTCTTGCATCAGTTCTTTGATGTGGAATAGAGTTCCATGTAGTCATGGCTCTATATAGTACTGTGCGCCTCCCATAGTCTGTTCTCGACGGGGATTGTGAAGAGACCTCTGGTGGCATGTCTTGTGGGGTATATATGGGTATCCGAGCTGTGCACCAGTAGTTCATATAGACAGCTCGGTGCATTCAACATGTCAATACCTCTCACAAATACAGTTAGTGATGAAGTCAAACTCTCCTCCACTTTGAGGCAGGAGAGATTTACATGCATATTATTAATATTAGCTCTCTGTGCACATCCAAGGGCCAGCCGTGCCTCCCCTGTTCTTAGCCAATTGTAATTTTCCTAAGTCCCTCTTTGTGGCACCTGACCACACAACTGAACAGTAGTTCAGGTGCAACAAAACTAGAGTCTGTAGGACCTGCCTTGTTGACAGTGTTGTTAAGAAGGTAGAGCAGCGATTTATCATGGACAGACTTCTCCCCATCTTAGCTACTGTTGTATCAATATGTTTTGACCATGACAGTTTACACTCCAGGGTTACTCCAAGCAGTTTAGTCACCTCAACTTGCTCAATATACATATTATTTATTACAAGATTTAGTTGAGGTTCAGGGTTTAGTGAATGTTTTGTCACAAATACAATGCTTTTAGTTTTTAGAAATATTTAGGACTAACTTATTTCTTGCCAACCACTCCGAAACTAACTGCAGCTCTTTGTTAAGTGTTGCAGTCATTTCAGTCGCTGTAGTAGCTGACGTGTATAGTGTTGAGTCATCTGGCAGTGTAGCCTAGTGGTAAGAGCATTGGATTAATAACCGAAGGGTTGCAAGTTCAAAGGTACAAGGTACAAATCTGTTGTTCTGCCCCTGAACAAGGCAGTTAGCCCACTGTTCCTAGGCCATCATTGAAAATAAGAATTTGTTCTTAACTGACTTGCCTAGTTAAACTATGCCACTTTGTTTACATACCCTACATTACTCATCTCATATGTATATACTGTACTCGATACCGTCTACTGCATCTTGCCTATGCCGTTCTGTACCATCACTCATTCATATATCTTTATGTACATATTCTTTATCCCTTTACACTTGTGTCTATAAGGTAGTAGTTTTGGAATTGTTAGGTTAGATTACTCGTTGGTTATTACTGCATTGTCGGAACTAGAAGCACAAGCATTTCGCTACACTGGCATTAACATCTGCTAACCATGTGTATGTGACAAATAAATTTGATTTGATTTAGTGTAACCAGGAGGTGAGGCCTCATTTAACACAGTAAATTCATCAGGCTTAAGCCGTGTTTCAGTCACGCCAATCACATCAAGATTATGATCAGTGATTAGTTCATTGACTTTCACTGCCTTGGAAGTGAGGGATCTAACATTAAGTAGCCCTATTTTGAGATGTGAGGTATCATGATCTCTTTCAATAACGGCAGGAATGGAGGTCTTTATTCCAGTGAGATTGCTAAGGCGAACACCGCCATGTTTAGTTTTGCCCAACCTAGGTCGAGGCACAGACACGGTCTCAATGGGTATAGCTGAGCTGACTACACTGACTGTGCTAGTGGCAGACTCTACTAAGCTGTCAGACTGGCTACAGTAACAGCCTGCTGCCTGGCCTGCACCCTGTTTCATTGTGGAGCTAGGGGAGTTAAAGCCCTATCTATGTTGGTAGATAAGATGAGAGCACCCCTCCAGCTAGGATGGAGTCCGTCACTCCTCAGCAGGCCAGGCTTGGTCCTGTTTGTGGGTGAGTCCCAGAAAGAGGGACAGACACAATTATCTACAAATTCTATCTTTTGGGAGGGACAGAAACCAGTTTTCAACCAGCGATTGAGTTTTAAGACTCTGCTATAGAGCTCATCACTCCCCCTAGCTGGGAGGGGGCCAGAGACAATTACTCAATGCCGACACATCTTTCTTGCTGATTTACACGCTAAAGCTACGTTGCGCTTGGTGACCTCTGACTGACTGTAGCCCTGCCCCCTGGTAAACAGTGTGTGATCACTGGATGATTCGTTTTAAATCTAATATTGTGGGTAATGGAGTCGCCAATGACTAGGGTTTTCAATTTGTCAGAGCTAATGGTGGGAGGCATCGGCGTCTCAGACCCCGTAACGGGAGGAGTAGAGACCAGAGAAGACTCGGCCTCTGACTCCAACTTGCTGTTTAATGGGGGAAACCGGTTGAAAGTTTCTATCGGCTGAATGAGTGACACCGGTTGAGCATTCCTTCAGCATTTCCCTCCAGAAGCCATGAGAAAGTTGTGGACTGGTGTAAAACATAAAGTTTGACCAAACCTCTCCCACCCTAACACCAACAGTAGCCATGCAGAGACGTGACCCTGAAAGGGTAAAGGTCAACGTTGGCTCACATGACTGACAGCTGTTTATATGAATGACACTCACCACATGACACTCAGAGGTGGAGAGAGTGATTGAGGGAGAGAAAGAGAGGGAGAGAAAGAGAGAGTGGGTGAAGGAAAGAGAGGGAGTGAAATAAAGAGTGAGTGAGGGAGAAAGAGAGAGTGAGTGAGAGAGATAGAGAGAGAGTGAGATCACACAGAGGCAAGTATGATCACACGCACACACTCAAACACACAGACACACACACTGGCACTCACACACATAAATATAACCACGTGCATCAACTGTCCATTGTGTCATGTGTAGTTTATAGTACAATCAGGAGTTTTGTCTAGACATGTGTTGGACCAGGTCTCTGGTGAATATGATGATCTATCTCATCCTAGATCTGTCTCCATATCCACTCAGTCAGACTGATGGCTGTAAACACTGCACTCCTCAGAAGAACCGTTCAGTGTGGCCCACGGGCCTGATCTATCCAGAGGTTACAAGTACAGCTGCAGATTAAACAGACACAATATAAAATGTGAGGTACAGAGAAAGATAGAGAAAGAGAGAGAGCCAGAGTAGGAGAGAGAGAGAGAGAGAATAAGAGAGAGAGTAAGAGAGAGATAGAGAGAGAATGAGAAGGAGAGAGAGAAAGAGAGAGCGACAAAGAGAGAGAGAGCGAGATAGCGAGAGAGAGAGCGAGAGAGCGAGAGAGAGAGAGAGAGAGAGAGAGAGAGAGAGAGCGAGAGAGAGAGAGAGACCTTTCTTCTCCTCCCATCCTATAGGCAGAAACTCAAACAGGAAGTACCCATGCTAAGGTCTATTCAACGCTGGTCTGACCAATCAGAATCAATGCTTCAAGATTTATTTTATCACGCGGACTGGGATATGCTCCGGGTTGCCTCTGAGAATAACACTGACGTGGTTACTGATTTCATCAAGAAGTGTATAGGGGATGTTGTTCCCACTGTGACAATTAAAACCTACCCAGACCAGAAACCGTGGATAGATGGCAGCATTCGCGCAAAACTGAAAGCACAAGCCACCGCGTTTAACTACGGCAAGGTGACTGGGAATATGGTCGAAAACAAACAGTGTAGTTATTCCCTCCGTCAGGCAATCCAACAGGCAAAATGTCAGTACAGAGACAAAGTGGAGTCGCAATTCAACAGTTTTGATAGAGACGTATATGGCAGGGACTCCAAACAATCTCTGATTGGAAAACCAGCCACATCACTGACACCGACTTCTGCTCCCGGACAAGCTAAACACCTCCTTCGCCCGCTTTGAAGATGACCCAGTGCCACCGACACAGCCTGTGGGCTCTCGTTCTCTGTGGCCGACGTGAGTAAGGCATTTATCTCACCCTTCGCAAGGCTGCCGACCTAGGCAACATCCCTAGCTGTGTCCTCAGAGCATGCGCAGACCAGCTGGCTGGAGTGTTTATGGACATATTCAAACTCTCCCTATCACAAACTGCTGTTCACACTTGCTTCACGATGTACACCATTTTTCCTGTATCCAAGAAAGCAAAGGTAACTGAGCAATTGCCATCGCACTGCACACTGCCTTATCCCATCTGGACAAGAGGAATACCTATGTAAGAATGCTTTTCATTGACCATAGCTCAGCCTTTAACACCATAGTACCCTCCAAGCTCATCATTAAGATCGTGGCCCTGGGTCTGAACCTCATCCTGTGCAACTGGGTCCTGGACTTCCTGACGGGCCACCCCCAGGTGGTGAAGGTAGGAAACAACACCTTCACTTCACTGATCCTCAACACAGAGGCCCCACAAGGGTGTGTGCTCAGCCCACTACTGTACTCCCTGTTCACCCACGACTGCGTGGCCATGCACACCTCCAACTCAATCAGCAAGTTTGCAGACGACATAACAGAAGTAGGCCTGATTACCAACAACGATGAGATTTTTGGTTTCAACCACCGTGTCTTTGTGAGACACAGAGTAGGTTAATGGATGATCTCTGCATGGTTCCCACAGGGGAAGGAGGAGGAGGTGTGATGATGTGCTGGTGCTTTGCTGTTGACACTGTCAGTGATTTATTTAGAATTCAAGGCACACTTAACCAGCATGGCTACCACAGTATTATGCAGCGATACGCCATACCATCTAGTTTGCATTTAGTGGGACTATACATTTTTTTCCAATAGGACATTGACCCAACACACCTCCAGGCTTTGTAAGGGTGATTTGACCAAGAAGGAGAGTGATGGAGTGCTGCATCAGATACACTAGCCTCCACAATCACCCAAACTCATCCCAAATTAGATGGTTTAGGATGAGTTGGATTGCAGAGTGAATTCAAAATAGCCAACAAGTGCGCAGCATATGTGGGAACTCCTTCAAGACTTTTGGAAAAGCATTGACAGTGAAAACTAACTGTGTAATGACACTGAAAACCAATGACAATAGATTTACAGAATCATAGCAGTCTGAACTCTTCTCTCTCTCTTTATTTGCCCCGCGGTCTTGTATGGTGTTTTGGTTTCAAAACATCAACAGTTGGACTACGCTAAGGTTGCACTAAGCAAATACACAAAGACTGCAATAGCATACAACCAAAATAACCAAACAACCATACAACCAAAATAATACCTTGATTACAGCTACTTATAAGTATGTGTACATATTCACACTAGGCTGCTATTAACAAGCTGACAAGGTAAAACAGGATATAAAATGTATGATATATGAGGAGTAAAAAACTCTATGAACAAGAAAATAATGTCAAAGACTAAAGAGAGGTGTGGTCTATATTTTCTGAAATGAGGCTGGAGTCCCAGTCTTATTCCTGGCCTCCAACCAGGCCTAACCCAGCCGTATTCATGGGCCTCCCAGCCAGGTCTCACCCTGCCCTATTCCTGGGCCTCCCCGCCAGTCCTCACCCAGCCCTATTCCTGGGCCTCCCAGCCAGGCCTCACCCGGCCCTATTCCTTGGCCTCCCAACCAGGCCTCACCCAGCCCTATTCCTTGGCCTCCCAACCAGTCCTCACCCAGCCCTATTCCTGGGCCTCCCAGCCAGGCCTCACCCAGCCCTATTCCTTGGCCTCCCATCCAGGTCTCACCCAGCCCTATTCCTTGGCCTCCCAACCAGGCCTCACCCAGCCCTATTCCTTGGCCTCCCAACCAGGCCTCACCCAGCCCTATTCCTTGGCCTCCCAACCAGTCCTCACCCAGCCCTATTCCTGGGCCTCCCAGCCAGGCCTCACCCAGCCCTATTCCTTGTACTCCCAGCCAGGCCCCACCCAGCCCTATTCCTGGGCCTCCGAGCCGGGCCTCAACCAGCCCTATTCCTTGGCCTCCCAGCCAGGCCCCACCCAGCCCTATTCCTTGGCCTCCCAGCCAGGCCTCACCCAGCCCTATTCCTTGGCCTCCCAGCCAGGCCCCACCCAGCCCTATTCCTTGGCCTCCCAGCCAGGCCTCACCCAGCATTTTGCTCTCTGAAGGGCCAATCGGGCAAACACTGTGTGTGGTTACAGATTCCTCAAAGATTACCAGCCAGCTGCGACTTTTAACAACCGTCCTGCCCTGCCCTGCCCCTCTACAACCCATCCTGGCCAACAGACAGACAGAAACACACATACACACAAATGCAGACACACACACACATAAACACAGAATGAAGAGCAGGCACCTACCAGAACACAGCTACTGTACCCTGGCTTGATGTGCTGATTGACATGTGGGCATGGCAAGATGGGACATGGCCTGCGAGTATGAGACAGATGCACAGTGTTGATGAACATGCTCATAGGATTTGCTTTCATAAAAGATGTGGCAGCCAATGGCTGTCAATAAGAGGCATGGGTCTGGAAATTCAGGGAAATTTCTCAATGTCCACCGAAATTCAGTCTGAAATTCCCATCATCTGAGAATGAATAAGTGTATGATTGATCTCTGTAGATAAGTGTTTGGATCTGTGTCCGTCCAGTGTTGATGATTCAGTAGCCCTTTCCTGCAGTCAATGACCAAAAGTGCCCTCTTTGGCCTCATGGGCGGAATGTTATTTTCACAATTAATATACAGTATATATATGTTTTTAACTGCGGAAATACGGTGTTTCTAGTTCAAGCGGTATTGTTATATTTCAGTCTTCTGTGATGTAAATAATGTGCAATACTAAGAAACAAACTCAAAATGTGATACATTTCAACTCTATATCTGACCTGGTACAGGTGTCTCCTTTTCTTTAAGCCTATCATGTGTGTGAGGTGTAGACTTTTGTTACAAAGTAGATTTGTTGAAGACTACCAAGAAACACTTTGTGTGACCCTGATTTAGCCCACTACACTAAAAGGTTAAAGAACCACCGTGTGACCCTGATTTAGCCCACTGCAGTAAAAGGTTAAAGAACCACCGTGTGACCCTGATTTAGCCCACTGCAGTAAAAGGTTAAAGAACCACCATGTGACCCTGATTTAGCCCACTAAAGTAAAAAGTTAACATGTTGTTATTGTACTTCTCCTCTATTGTTTTCCACTAGAATATTTTTCTTTCAGGAAATGCATTTGTAGTATTTCATCATCTGGAGAGAATTAGGGCAAAAAAAGGAATAGCTTCTCTTCCAAAAGAGAGACTGAGTCATGTGGTCAGATAAATTAAACAGATCAACTATTCTCTCCATCCCCCTCGAGGACACTCACACACTCACACCATTCACTTTTTTTGTGGGCCCGAATGGCCATATAGTGTGCGTGTGCTTGGCACTTTTCCTGTTGTATGGGAATATGTGGATGAGCAGTAAGGAAGCTAATGAGCAGTAGGGAAGCTGATGAGCAGTAGGGAAGCTGATGAGCAGTAAGGAAGATGATGAGCAGTAAGGAAGCTGATGAGCAGTAGGGAAGATGATGAGCAGTAGGGAAGCTGATGAGCAGTAGGGAAGATGATGAGCAGTAAGGAAGATGATGAGCAGTAAGGAAGCTGATGAGCAGTAGGGAAGATGATGAGCAGTAGGGAAGCTGATGAGCAGTAGGGAAGCTGATGAGCAGTAGGGAAGGTGATGAGCAGAAGGGAAGCTGATGAGCAGTAGGGAAGCTGATGAGCAGTAGGGAAGATGATGAGCAGTAAGGAAGATGATGAGCAGTAAGGAAGCTGATGAGCAGTAGGGAAGATGATGAGCAGTAGGGAAGCTGATGAGCAGTAGGGAAGCTGATGAGCAGTAGGGAAGGTGATGAGCAGTAGGGAAGCTGATGAGCAGTAGGGAAGCTGATGAGCAGTAAGGAAGATGATGAGCAGTAAGGAAGCTGATGAGCAGTAGGGAAGATGATGAGCAGTAGGGAAGATGATGAGCAGTAGGGAAGCTGATGAGCAGTAGGGAAGATGATGAGCAGTAGGGAAGCTGATGAGCAGTAGGGAAGATGATGAGCAGTAGGGAAGCTGATGAGTAGTAGGGAAGATGATGAGCAGTAGGGAAGATGATGAGCAGTAGGGAAGCTGATGAGCAGTAAGGAAGATGATGAGCAGTAAGGAAGCTGATGAGCAGTAAGGAAGCTGATGAGCAGTAGGGAAGATGATGAGCGGTAAGGAAGCTGATGAGCAGTAGGGAAGATGATAAGCAGTAGGGAAGATGATGAGCAGTAGGGAAGCTGATGAGCAGTAGGGAAGATGATGAGCAGTAGGGAAGCTGATGAGTAGTAGGGAAGATGATGAGCAGTAGGGAAGATGATGAGCAGTAGGGAAGATGATGAGCAGTAAGGAAGCTGATGAGCAGTAGGGAAGATGATGAGCAGTAGAGAAGATGATGAGCAGTAGGGAAGCTGATGAGCAGTATGGAAGCTGATGAGCAGTAAGGAAGCTGATGAGCAGTAGGGAAGCTGATGAGCAGTAGGGAAGCTAATGAGCAGTAGGGAAGCTGATGAGCAGTAAGGAAGCTGATGAGCAGTAGGGAAGCTAATGAGCAGTAGGGAAGATGATGAACAGTATTGAGGCAAGCATGCTGAAGCAGATTCCCATCTCACTGCCTACGGTTCAAATACATAGGTCTAGCAGTCAGAATGTCTTGGGTTGACCTCTGACCTAACACAGCTGGACTGATATTCATTCTGTTTCTCTCCAGTTTCTCCCTGGCCCATTCAGAGAGGCCTGAGAAAACAGAAACTAATGGTGCTAAAGGATTACTTTAGGGTCAATGTGAGTGTCGGGGGGTGCAGATGTGAAAACATGGTGTTGCTATTGGAGTACTATGTCTATTGTTTACTCAAGCCTCAAAAAACATCTACAGTGCCTTGCGAAAGTATTCGGCCCCCTTGAACTGTGCGACCTTTTGCCACATTTCAGGCTTCAAACATAAAGATATAAAACTGTATTTTTTTGTGAAGAATCACCAACAAGTGGGACACAATCATGAAGTGGAACGACATTTATTGGATATTTCAAACTTTTTTAACAAATCAAAAACTGAAAAATTGGGCGTGCAAAATTATTCAGCCCCCTTAAGTTAATACTTTGTAGCGCCACCTTTTGCTGCGATTACAGCTGTAAGTCGCTTGGGGTATGTCTCTATCAGTTTTGCACATCGAGAGACTGACATTTTTTCCCATTCCTCCTTGCAAAACAGCTCGAGCTCAGTGAGGTTGGATGGAGAGCATTTGTGAACAGCAGTTTTCAGTTCTTTCCACAGATTCTCGATTGGATTCAGGTCTGGACTTTGACTTGGCCATTCTAACAGCTGGATATGTTTATTTTTGAACCATTCCATTGTAGATTTTGCTTTATGTTTTGGATCATTGTCTTGTTGGAAGACAAATCTCCGTCCCAGTCTCAGGTCTTTTGCAGACTCCATCAGGTTTTCTTCCAGAATGGTCCTGTATTTGGCTCCATCCATCTTCCCATCAATTTTAACCATCTTCCCTGTCCCTGCTGAAGAAAAGCAGGCCCAAACCATGATGCTGCCACCACCATGTTTGACAGTGAGGATGGTGTGTTCAGCTGTGTTGCTTTTACGCCAAACATAACGTTTTGCATTGTTGCCAAAAAGTTCAATTTTGGTTTCATCTGACCAGAGCACCTTCTTCCACATGTTTGGTGTGTCTCCCAGGTGGCTTGTGGCAAACTTTAAACAACACTTTTTATGGATATCTTTAAGAAATGGCTTTCTTCTTGCCACTCTTCCATAAAGGCCAGATTTGTGCAATATACGACTGATTGTTGTCCTATGGACAGAGTCTCCCACCTCAGCTGTAGATCTCTGCAGTTCATCCAGAGTGATCATGGGCCTCTTGGCTGCATCTCTGATCAGTCTTCTCCTTGTATGAGCTGGAAGTTTAGAGGGACGGCCAGGTCTTGGTAGATTTGCAGTGGTCTGATACTCCTTCCATTTCAATATTATCGCTTGCACAGTGCTCCTTGGGATGTTTAAAGCTTGGGAAATATTTTTGTATCCAAATCCGGCTTTAAACTTCTTCACAACAGTTTCTCGGACCTGCCTGGTGTGTTCCTTGTTCTTCATGATGCTCTCTGCGCTTTTAACGGACCTCTGAGACTATCACAGTGCAGGTGCATTTATACGGAGACTTGATTACACACAGGTGGATTGTATTTATCATCATTAGTAATTTAGGTCAACATTGGATCATTCAGAGATCCTCACTGAACTTCTGGAGAGAGTTTGCTGCACTGAAAGTAAAGGGGCTGAATAATTTTGCACGCCCAATTTTTCAGTTTTTGATTTGTTAAAAAAGTATGAAATATCCAATAAATGTCGTTCCACTTCATGATTGTGTCCCACTTGTTGTTGATTCATCACAAAAAAATACAGTTTTATATCTTTATGTTTGAAGCCTGAAATGTGGCAAAAGGTCGCAAAGTTCAAGGGGGTCGAATACTTTCGCAAGGCACTGTAGTTACAACTACATTTAACATGAGGACTGTTGGGGTAACTGGTTCCTAATCAGATTACTTTTTATGAGTAACAGAGTGAAGTAATGGGTGACTTTTTCAAATTGGTTCATATTTTAACAGTCACTTTGTCAAACAACGCAGGCGTTACTTTCACTAACATATTTCTACCGGGCGAGTGTTTCCATGATGCGATCTCCGCTCGTTTCCTCATTTAGTTCTTGAGAGGATAAAAGGCTGTTTGGAGAAATGTCATGAAAGCAGCTGTCCATAGAAATGTATAGAGGGCACAACTCTGATCTTTGCAATTGATCACTTCTGTGAAAGCAAAGGCCGTAGAGGGCTTCCCGTCCAGTTGCAAGTGTGCTCTCTATATATCTCTATGGGTCTGTGTACGTGCGGTCTATAACCAGAACTGGCAGCTCGAGAGAAAGACTTTGAATGAAAATATGGGACATCTGTACAGATGTTTGATTTGCATTTTATATGGCGAATTAAGCAGCCCATTTAAAAGTGCAGCACTTGTAGACTAGCACAGGAAAGCAGCGCCACCGATGAAAGGAGACACTAGTGATCAAACCTGAGTTAGTAAGTAGCCTATCAGATGAAAGGAGGAACTATTGATCAAACCTGAGTTAGTAAGCAGCCTATAAGATGGAAGGAGACACTAGTGATCAAACCTGAGGTAGGAAGGAGACACTAGTGATCAAACCTGAGGTAGTAAGTAGCCTATCAGATGGAAGGAGACACCAGTGATCAAACCTGAGGTAGTAAGTAGCCTATCAGATGGAAGGAGACACTAGTGATCAAACCTGAGTTAGTAAGTAGCCTATCAGATGGAAGGAGACACTAGTGATCAAACCTGAGTTAGTAAGTAGCCTATCAGATGGAAGGAGACACTAGTGATCAAACCTGAGTTAGTAAGTCACCTATCAGATGGAATGAGACACTAGTGATCAGACCTGAGGTAGTAAGTAGCCTATCAGATGGAAGGAGACACTAGTGATCAAACCTGAGTTCGTAAGTAGCCTATCAGATGGAATGAGACACTAGTGATCAGACCTGAGTTAGTAAGTAGCCAATCAGATGGAAGGAGACACTAGTGATCAAACCTGAGGTAGTAAGTAGCCTATCAGATGGAAGGAGACACTAGTGATCAAAACTGAGGTAGTAAGTAGCCTATCAGATGGAAGGAGACTGTCACACCCTGACCTTAGTATTCTTTGTTTTCATGGGTGATGTATGCATTTTTTTACCATGTCTAGGGGTTTTGTATGTTTATGGGGCTAACACCTTTCTAGGTATTTTGTATGTCTATGGTTGCCTAGATTGGTTCTCAATTAGAGGCAGCTGTCTATCGACGTCTCTGATTGGGAACCATATTTAGGCAGCCATATTCTGTGTGTAATTTGTGGGTGATTGTTTCCTGTGTCAGTGTTTGTGCCACACTTGACTGTTTCGTTGCCAGTTCACTTTATTATTTTGTATTTGTGTTCATGTTTAGTTTTTCTTGTTAAAAACCATGGACATTTACCACGCTGCGTATTGGTCCGATGCTTGTTTCACCTCTTCAGAGGAAGAGGAGGGAATCTGCCATGACAGAATCACCCACCAGTACAGGACCAAGCAGCGTGGTTACAGGCAGTGGCAGGAAGAGCAGCGATGTCAGGACTATTGGACTTAGGAGGAGATACTGGATGGAGAGGGACCCTGAAGCAGCCGGGGGAATGTCGCTGCCCCAAGGCAGAGCTGGAGGCAGCCAAAGCGGAGGGGCGGCGGTATGAAGAGGCAGCACGGAAGCAGGGCTGGAAGCCCGAGAGTCAGCCCCAAAAATGTATTGGGGGGGGTGGCATACAGGAAGTGTGGCAAAGCCAGGTAGGAGACCTGCGCCAACTTCCTGTGCTTACCGGAGGGCGAGAGAGACCGGGCAGGCACCGTGTTACACTGTGGAGTGCATGGTGTCCCCAGTGCGGGTGCATAGCCCGGTGCGGTACATACCAGCTCCTCACATCGGCCGGGCTAGAGTGGGCATCGAGCCAGGTGCCATTAAGCCGGCTCTACGCATCTGGTCTCCAGTGCGTCTCCTTGGGCCGGCGTACATGGCACCAGCCTTACACATGGTGTCCCCGGTTAGCCTGCACAGCCCAGTGCGGGCTATTCCACCTCGCCACACTGGCAGGGCAACCGGGAGCATTCAACCAGGTAAGGTTGGGCAGCCTCGTTGCTCAAGAGCTCCAGTGCGCCTGCACGATACGGTCTATCCAGTGCCACCTACACGCACCAGCCCTCCGGTGGCAGCCTCCCGCACCAGGCTTTCTGTACGTGTCCAGAGCCCAGTACTCCCTGTTCCTCCTCCCCGCACTCGCCCTGAGGTGCGTGTCCTCGGCCCAGTACCACCAGCGCTGGCACCATGCACCAGGCCTACAGTGCGCCTCGCCTGTCCAGCGCTGCTAGAGCCTTCCTCCTCTCCAGCGCCGCTAGAGTCTCCCGCCTGTCCAGAGCTGCTAGAATCTCCCGCCTGTCCAGAGCTGCTAGAGTCTCCTGCCTGTCCAGAGCTGCTAGAGTCAGCCGCCAGAGCCGACAGTCAGCCAGGAGCCACCAGTCAGCCAGGATCCGCCAGAGCCGCCAGTCAGCCAGGATCCGCCAGGATCCGCCAGAACCGCCAGTCAGCCAGGATCTTCTAGAGTCTTCAACCAGTCCCGAGCTGCCCCTCAGGCCCGAGCTGCCCCTCAGTCCCGAGCTGCCCCTCAGTCCGGAGTTGCCCCTCAGTCCGGAGCTGCCCCTCAGTCCGGAGTTGCCCCTCAGTCCGGAGCTGCCCATCAGTCCAGTGGGGCCATTTTGTAGGGTTGCCAATCCTAGGTTGACAACGAGGGTCGCCATTCCTAGGAGGAGACTTAAGAGGACAAAGACTATGGTGTGGCGGGGTCCACGTCCAGCGCCAGAGCCGCGACCATGGACAGACGCCCACCCAAACCCTCCCCTATAGGTTTAGGTGTGAGTCCGCACCTTTGGGGGGGAGTACTGTCACACCCTGACCTTAGCATTCTTTGTTTTCCTTGTTATTTTGGTTAGGTCAGGGTGTGACATGGGTGATGTATGCGTTTTTTATCTTGTCTAGGGGTTTTGTATGTTTATGGGGCTGTTGCCTTTCTAGGTATTTTGTATGTCTATGGTTGCCTAGATTGGTTCTCAATTAGAGGCAGCTATCTATCATTGTCTCTGATTGGGAACCATATTTAGGCAGCCATATTCTGTGTGTAATTTGTGGGTGATTGTTTCCTGTGTCAGTGTTTGTGCCACACTTGACTGTTTCGTTGCCAGTTCACTTTATTATTTTGTATTTGTGTTCATGTTTAGTTGGTCCGATCCTTGTTTCACCTCTTCAGAGGAGGAAATCTGCCGTGACAGAGACACTAGTGATCAAACCTGAGGTAGTAAGTAGCCTATCAGATGGAAGGAGACACTAGTGATCAAACCTGAGGTAGTAAGCAGCCCATCAGATGCAAGGAGGAACTAGTGATCAAACCTTAGTTAGTAAGTAGCCTATCAGATGGAAGGAGACACTAGTGATCAAACGTGAGGTAGTAAGTAGCTTATCAGATGGAAGGAGACACTAGTGATCAAACCTGAGGTAGTAAGCAGCCTATCAGATGGAAGGAGACACTAGTGATCAAACCTGAGTTAGTAGACAGTCAAACAAACTTGTGTGATTTCCAGTTTTAAAAAGAATCGCTAAGTAATTTAACTGGTAATATAACATGTTACCTTTCGCACAAAGTAATATTGTAAAGTAACGTGTTACTGTTGTTAAATGTAATGAATAATATGTAATGTCTCACTTTTTTTACGTAACTAATCCCAACGCTGAATTGAAGTATTTCATTAGTGAACATGACTTTATAAGGCCGGTGATGTGATGAGACAGTGAACAGACAGAAGAGCTGTAGTGCCGTACATGGCCACCAGATGAGGAAGAGGGAGAGTAAACAACAACACATGGGGTGAATTAGACTCACTAGACATGGTGCCAGGTCTCAAAGCCATGTATTTAATAACTGGCTCCGTCAGCCTCTCCCTATCCCAAACCCTTGTTGGGTGTCCATTCACAGGCTGTATCCATATACAATGATATCACTTACCATCCTTCCACAGTTTGTACCTGTGGCTGGGACTTGTATACTTTACATATACTTTGTACGTATTGGTGGTGTTTAGTCAGTTTGCTGTTTGCAGTTTGAGTCGTGCTTCCCAGTACAGTGAAGTGTTGTGTCAGCAATGTTGTGGTGAGTAGCAGGGACAGGATCATGACGAGGAACACACGTTGTAGGACTTGAGCGTGTTTGAGCTGTGGCTTCCTAAGAATGCTTCTATTTACTGTGACAGACTCAGAGTCATTCTGTCTAACTTTCTTAACCAAGTCACCCACACACAAAACCCCAGATCCGTGAAATGTAAGGGTAAACCACTGAATTGTTTTAGAAAACAAATCATGTTCTTTTGCCATTCAGACAGACAAACAGAACTCCAGACAGACAGAAATCATGTGTATACAGGGAGTAACAGTACCAAATCCTACTAGAGATGATCTGTCGATGTCCATTGGAATCATCTGTAACTTAGAAAAACCTGTCAAAATCTTTTTTATTTTATTTATTTTATTTCATCTTTATTTAACCAGGTAGGATAGTTGAGAGCAAGTTCTCATTTACAATTGCGACCTGACCAAAATAAAGCAAAGCTGTGTGCGACGAAAACAACAACACAGAGTTGCTCATGGAATAAACAAGCGGACAGTCGGCGGCAGGGTAGCCTAGTGGTTAGAGCGTTGGACTAGTAACCGAAAGGTTGCAAGTTCAAATCCCTGAGCTGACAAGGTACAAAATCCAGTTCCAGTCATTGGCAGAAGAGTCACTGAACTGCCACTGTTCCAAGGCCGTCATTGAAAATAAGAATTTGTTCTTAACTGACTTGCCTAGTAAAATAAAGGTAAAATTAAAATAAAAAGTCAATAACACAATAGAAAAATCTATATACAGTGTGTGCAAATGGAGTAAGGAGGCAAGGCAATAAATAGGCCATAGTAGCGATGTAATTACAGTTTAGCAAATTAATACTGGAGTGATAAATGTGCAAGTAGAAATACTGGTGTGCAAAAGAGCAAAAAATGTAAATATAAACAACATGGGGATGAGGTAGGTAGATTGGATGGGCTGTGTACAGCTGCAGCGATCGGTAAGCTGCTCAGATAGCTGATGCTTAAAGTTAGTGAGGGAGATATACAGTAAGTCTCCAACTTCAGCGATTTTTGCAATTTGTTCCAGTCATTGGCAGCAGAGAACTGGAAGGAAAGGTGGCCAAAGGAGGTGTTGGCTTTGGGGATGACCAGTGATATATACCTGCTGGAGCGTGTGCTACAGGTGGGTGTTGTTATGGTGACCAGTGAGCTAAGGCCGAGCTTTACCTAGCATAGACTTATAGATGACCTGGAGCCAGTGAACTGACGACGAAAATGTAGCGAGGGCCAGCCGACGAGAACATACAGGTTGCAGTGGTCGGTGGTATATGGTGCTTTGGTGACAAAGCGGATGGTACTATGATAGACTGCATCCAGTTTGCTGAGTAGCATGTTGGAGGCTATTTTGTAAATGACATCACTGAAGTCAAGGATCGGTAGGATAGTCAGTTTTACAAGGGTATGTTTGGCAGCATGAGTGCAGGAGGCTTTGTTGCAAATTAGGAAGCCATTTCTAGGTTTCATTTTGGATTGGAGATGCTTAATGTGAGTCTGGAAGTAGAGTTTACAGTCTAACCAGACACTTAGGTATTTGTAGTTTTCCACATATTCTAAGTCAGAACCGTCCAGAGTAGTGATGCTAGTCGGGCGGGCGGGTGCGGGCAGCGATTGGTTGAAGAGCATGCATTTAGTTTTACTAGCATTTAAGGGCAGTTGGAGGCCACGGAAGGAGTGTTGAATGGCATTGAAGCTCATTTAGAGGTATGTTAACACAGTGTCCAAAGAAGTGCCAGTTGTATACAGAATGGTGTCATCTGCGTAGAGGTGGATCAAGGAATCACACGCAGCAAGAGCGACATCATTGATATAAACAGAGAAAAGAGTTGGCCCGAGAATTGAACCATGTGGTACCCCCATAGAGACATCCAGAGGTCTGGACAACAGGCCCTCCAATTTTACACACTGAACTCTGTATGAGAAGTAGTTGGTGAACCAGGCGAGGCAGTCATTTGAGAAACCAAGGCTGTTGAGTCTGCCGATAAGAATACGGTCGATGCACAGTACTGTCTTTTGTCGATGGCGGGTATGATACTGTTTAGAACCTTGAGCGTGGCTGAGGTGCACCTGTGACCAGCTCGGAAACCGGATTGCACAGCGGAGAAGGTACGGTGGGATTAGAAATGGTCAGTGTTCTAAGTTTGTTAACTTGGCTTTCGAAGAATTTGGAAAGCAGGGCAGGATGGATATAGGTCTGTAACAGTTTGGTTCAAGAGTGTCTCCCTCTTTGAAGAGGGGGATGACCGTGGCAGCTTTCCAATCTTTAGGAATCTCGGACAATACAAAAGAGAGGTTGAACAGACTAGTAATAAGGGTTGCAACGATGGCGGTGGATAATTTTAGAAAGAGAGGGTTCAGATTGTCTAGCCCAGCTGATTTGTATGGGTCCAGGTTTTGCAGCTCTTTCAGAACATCTGCTATCTGGATTTGGGTGAAGGAGAAGCTGGGGAGGCTTGGGCAAGTAGCTGCGGGGGGTGCAGAGCTGTTGGCCAGGGTTGGCGTGGCCAGGAGGAAAGCATGGCCAGCAGTAGAGAAATGCTTATTGAAATTCTCACTTATCGTGGATTTATCGGTGGTGACAGTGTTTCCTAGCCTCAGTGCAGTGGGCAGTTGGGATGAGGTGCTCTTATTCTCCATGGACTTTACAGTGTCCCAGAACTTTTTGGAGTTAGAGATGCAGGATGCACATTTCTGTTTGATAAAGCTAGCCTTTGATTTCCTAACTGGCTGTGTGTATTGGTTCCTGACTTCCCTGAAAAGTTACATATTGCGGGGATTATTCGATGCTAGTGCAATACGCCACAGGATGTCTTTGTGCTGGTCGAGGGCAGTCGGGTATGGAGTGAACCAAGGGCTATATCTGTCCTTAGTTCTACATTTTTTGAAAGGGGCATGCTTATTTAAGATGGTGAGGAAATTACTTTTAAAGAACAACCAGGTATCCTCTACTGACGGGATTAGGTCAATATCCTTCCAGGATACCCGGGCCAGGTCGATTAGAAAGGCCTGTTTGCAGAAGTGATTTAGGGAGCGTTTGACAGTGATGAGGGGTGGTCGTTTGACCGCGGACCCATGGCGGATGCAGGCAATGAGGCAGTGATCGCTGAGATCCTGATTGAAAACAGCAGAGGTGTATTTCGAGGGCAAGTTGGTCAAAATAATATCTATGAGGTTGCCCATGTTTACGGATTTAGGGTTGTACCTGGTAGGTTACATGATAATTTGTGTGAGATTGAGGGCATCTAGCTTAGAGTGTAGAACGGCCGGGGTGTTAAGCACATCCCAGTTTAGGTCACCTAACAGAACAAACTCTGAAGATAGATGGGGGGCAATCAATTCACATATGGTCTCTAGGGCACAGCTGGGAGCTGAGGGGGCTCTTTAATTAACAGGCGGCCACAGTGAGAGATTTATTTCTGGAGAGATTCATTTTTAAAATTAGAAGCTCGAACTGTTTGGGCATAGACCTGGAAAGTATGGTCCACCATTGCCGTAATCAATTGTAAGATAGGCCTAGCTATCACGTATTTCCAATCGTCCTTGCTATTTCATTGTACGCATATAGTCCCAAGATTTAGTGGTGAAAAAAATCACTGAATCAAATCAAATCAAATGTATTTATATAGCCCTTCGTACATCAGCTGATATCTCAAAGTGCTGTACAGAAACCCAGCCTAAAACCCCAAACAGCAAGCAATGCAGGTGTAGAAGCACTGAAGCCAAACAAGTCCTTGTTCTACTTACCCCGAGTCAGGTGAACTCATGCATACCATTTCTCAAGATGGAGCTGCAATGGATAGGAGCCATCTTATGGGCTCCGGACCAATTACTAGTCATTATGTTATTCACTATGTGTTTATTCCTCCTGTCACTATTTCTCTCCCTCTCTTCCTCTCTCATTCTCTCACTCTCTGCTCTCTCCCTCTTTCTCTCTCTCTCTCTTTCTTTCTTTCTCCCTCTCTCTTTCTTTCTCCCTCTCTATTTATCTCTCTCCCTCTCCATCTCCCTCTCTCTCTCTTTCTCTCTCTCCCTCTCTCGCTGTCTCCCTCTCTCTTTATCTCTTTCTTTCTCCTCTCTCTCTCCTTTCTCTCAAATCTCTCACTCTCCGCTTTCTCTCACTCTCAGCTCTCTCTCTCTCTCTGCTTTCTCTCCACTCTCTCTCTCCCTTTCTCGCTGTCTCCCTCTCTCTTTATCTCTTTCTTTCTCCTCTCTCTCTCCTTTCTCTCAAATCTCTCACTCTCCGCTTTCTCTCACTCTCAGCTCTCTCTCTCTCTCTCTCTCCGCTTTCTCTCACTCTCAGCTCTCTCTCTCTCTCTCCGCTTTCTCTCACTCTCATGTCTCTCTCTCTCTCTCTGCTTTCTCTCACTCTCAGCTCTCTCTCTCTCTGCTTTCTCTCCACTCTCTCTCTCTCTCTCTGCTTTCTCTCACTCTCAGCTCTCTCTCTCTCTCTCTGCTTTCTCTCCACTCTCTCTCTCTCTCTCTGCTTTCTCTCCACTCTCTCTCTCTCTCTCTGCTTTCTCTCACTCTCAGCTCTCTCTCTCTCTCTCTGCTTTCTCTCACTCTCAGCTCTCTCTCTCTCTCTCTGCTTTCTCTCCACTCTCTCTCTCTCTCTCTGCTTTCTCTCACTCTCAGCTCTCTCTCTCTCTCTCTGCTTTCTCTCCACTCTCTCTCTCTCTCTCTGCTTTCTCTCACTCTCAGCTGTCTCTCTCTCTCTCTGCTTTCTCTCCACTCTCTCTCTCTCTCTGCTTTCTCTCCACTCTCTCTCTCTCTCTCTGCTTTCTCTCACTCTCAGCTCTCTCTCTCTCTCTGCTTTCTCTCCACTCTCTCTCTCTCTCTCTGCTTTCTCTCCACTCTCTCTCTCTCTCTCTGCTTTCTCTCCACTCTCTCTCTCTCTCTGCTTTCTCTCCACTCTCTCTCTCTCTCTCTGCTTTCTCTCCACTCTCTCTCTCTCTCTCTGCTTTCTCTCCACTCTCTCTCTCTCTGCTTTCTCTTCACTCTCTCTCTCTCTCTCTGCTTTCTCTCCACTCTCTCTCTCTCTCTGCTTTCTCTCCACTCTCTCTCTCTCTCTCTGCTTTCTCTCACTCTCAGCTCTCTCTCTCTCTCTCTGCTTTCTCTCCACTCTCTCTCTCTCTCTGCTTTCTCTCCACTCTCTCTCTCTCTCTCTGCTTTCTCTCACTCTCAGCTCTATCTCTCTCTCTCTGCTTTCTCTCCACTCTCTCTCTCTCTGCTTTCTCTCCACTCTCTCTCTCTCTCTCTGCTTTCTCTCTCTCTCATCTCTCTCTCTCTCTCTCTGCTTTCTCTCCACTCTCTCTCTCTCTCTCTGCTTTCTCTCCACTCTCTCTCTCTCTCTCTGCTTTCTCTCACTCTCAGCTCTCTCTCTCTCCTTTCTCTCCACTCTCTCTCTCTCTCTCTCTGCTTTCTCTCCACTCTCTCTCTCTCTCTCTGCTTTCTCTCCACTCTCTCTCTCTCTCTCTGCTTTCTCTCCACTCTCTCTCTCTCTCTCTGCTTTCTCTCCACTCTCTCTCTCTCTCTCTGCTTTCTCTCCACTCTCTCTCTCTCTCTCTGCTTTCTCTCCACTCTCTCTCTCTCTCTGCTTTCTCTCACTCTCAGCTCTCTCTCTCTCTCTCTGCTTTCTCTCCACTCTCTCTCTCTCTCTCTCTGCTTTCTCTCCACTCTCCCTCTCTCTCTGCTTTCTCTCCACTCTCTCTCTCTCTCTCTGCTTTCTCTCCACTCTCTCTCTCTCTCTGCTTTCTCTCACTCTCAGCTCTCTCTCTCTCTGCTTTCTCTCCACTCTCTCTCTCTCTCTCTGCTTTCTCTCCACTCTCTCTCTCTCTCTGCTTTCTCTCACTCTCAGCTCTCTCTCTCTCTCTCTGCTTTCTCTCCACTCTCTCTCTCTCTCTCTCTGCTTTCTCTCCACTCTCTCTCTCTCTCTCTGCTTTCTCTCCACTCTCTCTCTCTCTCTCTGCTTTCTCTCCACTCTCTCTCTCTCTCTCTGCTTTCTCTCCACTCTCTCTCTCTCTCTCTGCTTTCTCTCCACTCGCTCTCTCTCTCTCTGCTTTCTCTCACTCTCAGCTCTCTCTCTCTCTCTCTGCTTTCTCTCCACTCTCTCTCTCTCTCTCTGCTTTCTCTCCACTCTCCCTCTCTCTCTGCTTTCTCTCACTCTCAGCTCTCTCTCTCTCTCTGCTTTCTCTCCACTCTCTCTCTCTCTCTCTGCTTTCTCTCCACTCTCTCTCTCTCTCTCTGCTTTCTCTCACTCTCAGCTCTCTCTCTCTCGCTGCTTTCTCTCCACTCTCTCTCTCTCGCTGCTCTTTTTGAATCTTTATCTTTAACTCTGCATTGTTGGGAAGAGCCTTTCACTATTAGCCTACGTCTGTTGTTTATGAAGCTTGTGACAAATAAAATATCATTTGTATGGCTCTGCGTGCAGTATGAAGGAAGTTAGTGGTAGTTTCGCGAGCCAATAATAACTAGCATTAGCACAATAACTGGAAGTCTATGGGTACAGTAGCAATACAAAGGGGAAGAGGGTAAAGTTGCCCCTAGACACTGGGTATTATTTTACAATTTCAGAATTTAGGGGGGGGGGGGGGGTACAGATCCTAGGGGGTACAGATGCTAGATCTGTACCTGGGGGAATCTTCGCCCCGGAATGAAGGAGGCTAAGGTGGGTGAGTGGGTGGGAGCTAGACATTAGCGCTCAGACCATTCCTTTGATTCTCACAACACTCCCAGCTCAGACATACAGGAGTAGTCTTGTAACGGAATGGCTTGCAACCTCTAGGATTTCCCCTACAATTGACGACTAGGATCTAACTCTATACCTAAAAAAGGGATTCATATGAGATCATTCCAGGATGTGGATTCATTTAGCCTTCCATTGACACAGGTACGTGTGGTAAAGTGTGGAGAACTTGTAATTGGATGACAGATGAGGCTATAGCGTCATTATAAACACAGTGTTTGAATTTCAATTATAAACACCCTATGGAACATGGTTAATATTAAATGTGTGTAGTTTGTTGTGTGCATCTGGAACATGTTTATGAATGGGGAAGAATAACTAACTGAAAACATGGAAAATGAACAACACGTTTTAACGTCAAGTCATGTTGCGTGGTTAAACTAGTTTAGCGCATAGGCTAATTTCATTTGAGGAGCAAGGTGTTATTTCCTCACCATGCACTCATAAAATGAGTCTCAGAGGTGAAGTGTTGATGAGGTTCAGGACAGGAGCCCAAATGAACTGTAGAATGGTGCGGAATTATTAGACTACTGCACTGCTGTAGGCTTTAGGCACAACTTCTCTCTGTCTGGGAAATGTGTTTGTTTTTTTAATGTGGAAATATTTTTCAACTGATATTACTTTGTGTTATAGAACCTTTGCTTTCAGAACCCTTTAGAAGGTCCATGCGGGTTCCTTTCATCTTGAAGAGAGTTTGGAGAAAAAAGGTATGGAGAGTTAGAATGTTATCTAAATTGATTTAGTGGATATGATGTAAAAAAAATATTTAAAAAATAAAAACATTTCCTGCTGATTCATTAGGATTTTGCTTTATATTTGCTAACTTAAAACTCGGTTCTTGCCATGCACACACACACACACACACACACACACACACACACACACACACACACACACACACACACACACACACACACACACACACACACACACAGACACAGGCACACACACACACACACACTGAATCTGTCTACCTCCTTTTTTTACTCTCTCTCTCTCTGTCTCTCTCTGTCTCTCTCTCTCTGTCTCTCTCTCTCTCTCTCTCTCTCTCTCTCTCTCTGTCTCTCTGTCTCTCTCTGTCTCTCTCTCTATCGATCTCTCTCTCTGTCTGTCTCTCTGTCTCTCTGTCTCTATCTCCATCTCCATCTCTCTCTATCTCTCTCTCTCTATATCTCTCTCTCTCTTTCTCTCTCTCTCAGATCTCTCTCTCTCTCCTGAGTGTGAAGCTCTCTCCCTCTCCAGAATGAGTGTGTGTGCCGACGTCCCCTCATACCTGCGGCGGTGGCTGCTGACTGCTGTGTTTATCTTGGCCACTCTGCTACCAGGAACCAGTGGCTGCCCCAAATCGTGCGCGTGCTACGTTCCCACCGAAGTGCACTGTACCTTCAGATATCTGACCGCAATACCAGGCCAGATCCAGACGGCTGTGGAAAGAATTAACCTAGGGTTAGAGTCAGACTCTCTCTCTCTCTACTCTCTCTCTGCTCTCTCTCCCTCCTTCTTGCTCCCTCCCGCTATCTTTCCCTCTCCCAGTCTGTTTTCTTACCCCTTATTAATGCACATACAGTAGATTTGAGTTATATTTTGAGCAATAGTAAATTATTCACAGCTATATTGTTTCCCTACTCTGTTCTCTGTAGGTATAACAGTATAACCGTATTGAGGGAGAATGATCTGTCTGGGTTGAAACACCTGGAGCTGCTGATGCTCCACAGCAACACCATCCACAGCATCGCTGACAGGGCCTTTCAAGACCTCAAGTCCTTACAGGTGAAGCATAAAGCACTGTCATAAAACACCTGTCGATGTACAGGTAACTGACAAAATATTGGAAACACTTGAGTAAATGAAGGATGCAAAGTATTTTTAGATCATGTGCTTCCACACAGGTGTGGTTCCTGAGTTAGTTAGCAATTATCGTCCCATCATGCTTAGGGTCATGATGGGAGTGGCGCAGCGCACAATTTGCCCAGCGTTGTCCAAGTTTGGCCGTCATTGTAAATAATCATATATATGTATATATAAAAAACAGCTAGGCAGGTCTTTTATTTTCGCCCTTAGTTTGGCTACCATGGTTATGCCCCCATAGGATGACAATTCCCCCATCCACAGGGTACAAGTGGTCACTGGATGGTTTGATATAAACCATATGACATGGCTGTCTCCATCACCAGATCTCAGCCCAACTGAACACTTATGGGAGATTCTGGAGCGGTGCCTGAGACAGCGTTTTTACACCACCATCAACCAAACACAAAATTATGAGCAGGCTTTTCCCAATCTAGTGGAGCTACAGAACCTTAACACATACAAGTTACTTCCTTACAGTAAACATCTTTCAAACAGCAACGCAAAGTGCAATTCTTCTTGGGAAAAGATTTTACTAGTCTTTGTCCGTGGTGTTAATATTATATTCCAGAACCATTTGTAGGCCCTGAGGGTTAGGGTTAGGGGGGATTTGGACTGCATCACTTTACAACTGTTACGCCTGCTCCCCCCCGGTGCTCGAGGGCGACACGCTCCCCCCCCCCCCCCGGTGCCCGAGGGCGACACGCTCCTCCCCCCCGGTGCTCGAGGGCGACGCGACACGCCCCCCCCCCACCCGGTGCTCGAGGGCGACATGCTCCCCCCCCCCCCCCCCGGTGCTCGAGGGCGACACGCTCTCCCTCCCCCCGGTGCTCGAGGGCGACACGCTCCCCCCCCCCCCCGGTGCTCGAGGGCGACACGCTCCCCCCCCCCCCCCCCCCGGTGCTCGAGGGCGACACGCTCCCCCCCCCCCCCCGGTGCTCGAGGGCGACACGCTCCCCAAACCCCCCCGGACACGCTCCCCAGCACTCCTGCCATCGTCATTACGCACACCTACCCTTCTCCTGCCACGGGCATCAGTGATTTATTGGCCTGGACTCACCTCTGTCATTACCTTCCCTATATCTGTCTGGTTCCCCCACTCTGTTCTCTGCTTCTACATTAATGTCCATCTGTCCTTATATACCCATGTGCTGACGCTGTTACTGTCTTGTTCCCTGTCTGTTCCGGATTAAATGTTTGACTCCCCATACCTGCTTCTCATCTCCGGCGTCGGTCCTTACAACAACTGCTTTAATTTACTCTTATTGAAAGAGTAAACAGCTGACTTCTGGAAGTGCTCCCAGACAGAATAATCTCTGGCCAGATGCTTTTATGACACTGCTTTTCTATTGAAGTGTTTCAAACAAGTTAGCAGTGGCTCGTTCTCCAGCGCTCTAGAGGCCTATTTGTGACTACAACTTAAGTTTTTTTCAGGTCCTGAAGATGAGCTACAACAGAGTGAAGGAGATCAACAAGGACATCTTCCAAGGCCTGGAGGGACTGGTACGACTCCACATGGACCACAACCGCATCGAATTCATCAACCCGGAGGCGTTCTACGGTCTCACCACATTACAGCTGGTCCACCTGGAGGGCAACCTGCTCCAGCAGCTCCACCCGGATACCTTCATCACGCTGAGGCACAGCCAAGTGTTCAAGGTGTCCTCCGTCAGGAACATCCACCTGTCTGATAACCTCCTCGCCAGCCTCCCCAAAGACGTCTTCACTGGCTGCTCTCAGCTGGAGAATGTCTATCTCCACGGCAACCCCTGGTCCTGCGACTGTCGCATGGCTTGGTTCCCAGAGTGGGCGGAGAGAAATTCAGGTAAAGATATAGTACATTTCTGTCTGCAACAATCTGAATGTTTCACTAAACTGAGTAGGCTCCCCAGTTCTGTTGCCAGTTACTATACACAACAATTTATCATAAATTTGAATAAACCAGGGAAGACCAGGGTACATCTGGTGGAATCTCTACATGCATGAATTTATACCATGAAACAGAGTGAAAAACGTTTATTTATTCAGTAAAGTGATGTTGCGTGGGACAACCTCCAACAGGAAAACCATGCTTGTCCAAAGAAGACAGATAAATCTTTCTTGGGGACAGATTGTTGGAAACACAGCTGTTTCACTTTTTTCAATCTCAGCATGACATATAGTACTTAAACTGACTAAAAGGTGGGAACAAAGGCTCCACTGTTTCATCAAATAATGACACAAGCAAATGTAAATACATCTCCAGACATTGATTATTTATTAATACCAACTGTGATTTAGAATAGTATCATAAACAACATTTTGAAGGAGTGTGAAAACATGGAAATTATTAAATCATGACATAAAAATGTAAATCTAAATTCAACGATGAACTTGTTTTTCAGCTGTGCTGAAATGTAAGCGAGACAGGAAGTTTGCCAGAGGTCAGGCCTGCCCCATCTGTGAGACCCCCGCTCCCTCTAGAGGCAAGAGCCTAACCCAGCTTCCCCGTGATGCCTTCACCTGTACCAAGCCCTGGATCCACCCCCATCTGAAACAGAGGAACGTCAGCCTGGACGAGGGGGATTACACCCCTGTCTCGCCCCGGGACTTCATCGCTCCCATTGGATCTCTGCAGATGAATCTGACAGCTCAGTTCCACAATGACGCTAGCCTTACCTGCACAGTCCAGAGACCATCAGCCATGGAGAACCTGACTCTAACCCAGGTTGAGGAGGGGGAGAAGAACGTGACCATGCTCTCCACCACCATCTCTACATGGCTGGTTTGTAATATTGACTATGAGCACATCCAACAGCTCTGGCGCATCCTGGCTACGTACAGTGACGTTCCCATGAGGCTAGAGAGAGGGTTGATGCTCTCCAGGACCCCAGACATGATCTACAAGTACACCCAGATCAGACCAAAGGAGGGACATGACGAAATCCACACAGACATTGAGGCTGAGATTAAGGCTTCACCCGCGTGGATGATGCAAGGAGAGGTCAACTTTCAGCTGGACCGCACTACGACCACATTCTCCACCTTGCACATTAAGTACAGGTCAGTGGTCAACCTGCGTGTGGAGAACAAGGTGTCACAGAGGAGGGACCGTTACAGCTGGACCATCATCAAACGAGACAACCAGACCCAGACTGAGCACTCTGTCCTCATAGGTGGGGTCCTACAGTACACAATGTGTCGTGGATGGGTAGAAATGTGCCCATATAATATATATATTTATTATTTATTTACCTTTATTTAACCAGGCAAGTCAGTTAAGAACAAATACTTATTTTCAATGACGGCCTAGGAACAGTGGGTTAACTGCCTGTTCAGGGGCAGAACGACAGATTTGTACCTTGTCAGCTCGGGGGTTTGAACTAGTCCAATGCGCTAACCACTAGGCTACCCTGCCGCCCCATATACTGTAACATACTTTCAAGAGCAACAATATAGCAATGTGCATTTGATTTAAAAAAAAAAATAATAATAATAATAATATTGATGTGATTCTTGTTGTGATTTTAAGGTGGGGTGGTGGAGCTCAACTGCAAGACCTTTGGGGAACCAAAACCCTCTGTAGAGTGGATCTTATCGGACGGCAGTAAGGTGCGGGCACCCTACTCCAGCGAAGACCGCAGGATAGTGATCACCGCTGATGGCAGGCTGACCCTGAGAGGAACAGACACCTCAGACACTGGGCTTTACCGCTGCATCGCCACTAACTACCTGGACGCAGACGTGCTCAGCTTCCGGGTCACCGTGCTGTCTCCCGATGTGGAGGAGGAGGAGGTCAACGGGGTCAAGCTCTCACGGCCACTGGGCCAGAGCCTGGTTCTAGACTGTGGGTCTGCAGGCAACCCTGAGGCCTCGATCCAGTGGATTCTACCTGACCACACAGTGCTGGATAAATCCTATGGGAACAGGAAGCTCTACAGGAATGGGACTCTAGGAATAAAAGATCTGACCTCCAGAGACCGGGGATTTTACAGGTGTCTCAATGCTAACTACTTGGGGGTGGACCTGTTGACGTCCCAAGTGACAGTCACTGGGGAGGGGTCCAGGAAGGTGACAGTGGTGGATAGAGAGGGGTCAGGGGTGGAGGCTTTGGTTGAGGTTGATGGGGCAATAGAGGAGAGGGAGGATTCCCACAGTGAGGTCCCTTCCTCCAGCCCCTCTGACAGAACTATCCAGGAGTCCAGGACCATCACATCAGACAGGCCCTACCCCAGACTCAGGTCTTCCTCTCAGGGCAGAGGATCAGCGGGCTCTTGGGGGAGAAGGAGGAGCCCAGCCAGCAGCAGGCGCATATGGAGCAACAGGAGGGTATTTGATCAAGCCTCCAGGAAAGTAGACCTCCAGAGATTTGCAGAGTTCATGAAGAAGGCCCAAGGTGGTTCAACAACAAAGACAAAGAGTGTGAAAGAAAAAGGAGATTCAGAGCCTGACATGTCTGGGGACCGGGATGCTGGATCTGGGGAGGGTCTGTCTCATGAAGACGGACTCATTGTTTTACCAAGCAGCGTCATGCCAACCACAGATTCTCCAGATGAAAGTATGATGGGTGTAACTGCAAGCATAGAGATTTTAAACAATCAGAATAATGTCATGGCAACCACCGACAAAAGTGAAACCAGTGTCATGAGAACCATGGAGATCCCAAATGACAGTCGGACTAGTTTCACTGTAACAACAGAAAATACTGACAGAGTGACAACAGTGACGACTGATTCATACACCCGGTCAGACGCCACACCCATCGAGTCCACATTCACCCACAGCAGCCACAGCACAGGAAGTATCAATGAAACTCAAGGTGAGGCCGTCTTTCAATACAGCCCCAGAATTAGTGGGTCTAGTGGTGAGTCGTACTCTTTGGAGAGGAACACGACAGTACCTCTGAGACAACTCGTCACGCTCCTCCCTGCCGTGACCAACACCACAGACGAGACACAGATCCTGTTCTCCAGAGAAACACCTGCAGAACCAGATACCTCCACCGGGGCGGCGCTATCGCTCCTCACCGACCCCAATGTCACCCCCATGATGGACAGTCCCAGATCACCCAACAGAGAGCCTGAGATCCACACAGCCACTGACCCAGACAGCCAGACCACCTTCACCGCAGTCACCACCACAGAGAGAGAGCAGGATGAGATCACCTTCCACACCACCCAGAAGATCAAGTCCCCCCGTCTGCCTGCAGGCTCCACCATCATCTCCCGCCAGCAGATCCATATCATCCCTCCTATGAAGGGCAGAGGAGGAGGAAGAGGAGGGGGCCGGAGGAGGAACTTCCCTGGCAGGAGGAGGTTCATCAAGCCCAACCGGATCACAGACATCCAGTCCATCCTGAACAAACTCAAACAGCCTAACATTGTGAAGAAGCAGGGCAGCAGCACAGTACCCTACACTATGGAGCTGACCACGGGTAAGTTATGTCATGTTGTTGAAATATGTACTGTAGTTTCTTGTCTTTGATGTTGACATTATCTTTGTTGAGACTTGAGCCATGAGGAAGAGCCAAAAGATGATGATGATGATGAGGATAGCCATGATGATGATGATGATGATGATGGTGATGATAGCCATGATGATGATGATGATGATGATGATGGTGATGATAGCCATGATGATGATGATGATGATAGCCATGATGATGATGATGATGATGATAGTGATGATAACCATGATGATGATGATGATGATAGTGATGATAACCATGATGATGATGATAGTGATGATAGCCATGATGCTGATGATGATGATAGCCATGATGAGGATGATGATGATAGCCATGATGATGGTGATGATAGCCATGATGATGATGATGCTGATGATGATGGCGATGATAGCCATGATGATGATGATGATGTTGATGAGGATGATAGCCATGATGATGATGATAGTGATGATAGCCATGATGATGATGGTGATGCTGATGATGATTGTTATTGTTGTTGCTTTTTCAGACTGCGACTGTGATGAAGATGAGAAGAAGATAGGTGGTCAGCGGGTCGTCACACCAACAACATCTCCTAAATCTCTCAACGTCCCTAGCTCCTCTCTAGGAAGAACAGAGAGACCGACCACCACATACTCAACAGAATCCCCCACCACAACCACCCAGCCCACCTCCACTCACTCTCAGTCCCCCACCACCACCCAGCCCACCTCCACTCACTCTCAGTCCCCCACCACCACCCAGCCCACCTCCACTCACTCTCAGTCCCCCTCCACCACCCAGCCCACTTCCTCTCACTCTCAGTCCAGAGGTGAGGTATCCAGCAGCTACATGACCTCCACTAATGCCCCAGAGTCTGACCCAACACACAACCCTATGACGAGCACAACAGATGAACCAACAACCTCCACCATCACAACCACAATTGCCTCCAAGCTCGTCCGTGGTAAGATCATCTGGGGCAAGCTGTTTGGGAACAGGGACAGGCAGAGGGAAATAGGCAACAGACTACGTAAACCAAGCAGGCCCTCAACCACCCCAGAGGGCTCAACAATAGTCCAACCAACCACCCCCACAACTACAACCACAAACGCACTTCCCACCCAGCGGTCTCTGGCTGAACCTGTGACCGAGTCACCGTCTAGAGCAGGTAAACACAGAGAGACCCCAGAAATCTCATCAGACGATGACTATGGAGATTCATTGCCTGACTCTGAGGCCTCGACCACACCTCAGCCTGGCACTAGCCGTGGAACTACAACCCCAGCCTGGCACTGCGGGTACTCCCCCACCACAGAGTCTTCCCCAGACACCCAGACCATCGCCTCCCCACCTGCCCCAAGAAAAGACACAGATGAGGCCTCGTCCTCTGTGTCTGAATCTGGAGGGTCAGCGGGGTACCTATCCCGTAGATTTGGGGGAAACCGGAGACCAAATGGCGGGTCAGGGGGGTACCTATCCCGTAGATTTGGGGGAAACCGGAGGCCAAATGGAGGGTTAGGGGGCAGGAGGCCTTTCAGGGGCAGGAGGCCTTTAAAAAAAAACATAACAACTACGGAAGCCCCCAGCACCACCATAGAATCAACAGAGCCTTCAACCACCATGGAGACCACCATGGAGACCACCACATATCCCACAGAAACCACCATGGAAACCACCATGGAGACCACCATGGAGACCACCACATATCCCATAGAAACCACCATGGAAACCACCATGGAGACCACCATGGAGACCACCACATATCCCATAGAAACCACCATGGAGACCACCACATATCCCGTAGAAGCCACTATGGAAACCACCATGGAGACCACCACATATCCCACAGAAACCATAATGGAGACCACCACATATCCCACAGAAACCACCATGGAGACCACCATGGAGACCACCACATATCCCTTAGAAACCACCATGGAGACCACCACATCTCCCACAGAAACTACCATGGAGACCACCATGGAGACCACCACATATCCCACAGAAACCACCATGGAGACCACCATGGAGACCACCATGGAGACCACCACATCTCCCACAGAAACCATAATGGAAACCACCACATATCCCATAGAAACCAGTATGGAAACCACCATGGAGACCACCACATATTCCACAGAAACCAGTATGGAGACCACCATGGAGACCACCACATATCCCACAGAAACTACCATGGAAACCACCGTGGAGACCACCACATATCCCACACATACCGTCTCCGTCTCCAACCCCCTGTACAAGCCGTCCAGAGAATCAGATAGGTCTGCAGTGACTGTGTCCACTGACATGACCTCCGTGGGAGAAACCACCACAGACTCCGACTCATACGATAATGAGAACTGGACAGATGAGATGAAGTACTCCACTAACCGTCCACGAGCCTACACTTCCACCACCAGGCCCAGAATGACCTCTACCACAACTTATCCAACCACCACCTCAAGGCCTTACACTACATCATCAACGCGCGTCCAGACTAACATAGACCCCATCAGAGTGAACACTAACATCAGGCTCCCGTCAGGGAGAGACAGCCGTTACCAAATCACACAGAGACCCATGATCAGGAGAACCAGGCCCAAGGTGTCCAGTAACAGGGCCAGCAGTGGCCCAGACAAGACCCTGACCTTTGACACACTGACTATTCTGGAAGCAGAGCAGGGGCACGCCAAAGCCCCCTATAGCAGCAAGGACATAGACGATGCCATCTCCAACGCCTATACCCACATCACCGGCTATGATACGACAACAGCTAACATTGTGGGCTTTGAGCGGTCCACCAAGGACATGCTCACCAAGCCCAGGATCGTGGGAGGCAACGCTGCCAGCTTCACTGTCCTGTCCAACTCAGACGCCTTCCTGCCCTGTGAGGCCGCGGGCAGCCCTGAACCCACTATCAGCTGGAAACGCTTCTCTTCAAGCACTGGTATGGAAAATAACAGGATATAGATATTAAGAATGTTATAAAGCTACTTTGGAATGAAGCTATAATGTATGTTCATTTATATATTCTCTCTCGCTCCCGCCATCTCTTTCCATCTCTTTCTCTCTCTCTCTCCATATCTCTCTCCATATCTCTCTCCATATCTCTCTCCATCTCTATTTCTCCCATATCTCTCTTTCTTTCCATCTTTCTCTTTTTCCATCTCTCTCTCTCTCTCTATTCCTCTCGCTCATCTTTCTCTCCATATCTCTCTCTCCATCTGTTTTTCTCCCCATATCTCTCTTTTTCTCCATCTCTCTCTTTTTCCAACTCTTTTCCTCTCTATCCCATTGTCCCTCTTCCTCCCTCTCTCGCTCCCTTTCAGGAAGCACAATGACCATCAACGGCAAGATGAGCAAGTTTGAAGTGTTCCCGAACGGCACTCTATCCATCCAGAACGCAAACATCAAAGACCGTGGTCAATACCTCTGCCTGGCTGAGAACGATCAGGGGTCGGACAAGCTCCTGGTCACCCTGTCCGTAGTGGCCTACCCCTCACGCATCCTGGAGCCCAAGGTACGGGAGATCAAATCCCACTCTGGGAAGACAGTGGAGATGAAGTGCAAGGTGGAGGGCCGCCCCACCCCTCTGGTCTCCTGGATCCTGGCCAACCGCACCCAAGTCAGGGGCCACAACTCGGACCCCAGAGTGTCAGTGACCCCAGAGGGCACTCTGCTCATCAAGCAGGTGTCTGTGTTTGACCGGGGCCACTACAAGTGTATCGCCAGTAACCCAGCAGGAGCCGACACTGCCACTGTCAGACTGCAGGTGGTGGCAGCACCTCCTGGTATCCTGGAGGCCAAACGACAGCAGGTCCAGACTGGTGTGGGTCAGAGCCTGTGGTTACCCTGTACCGCTCAGGGCAGCCCCCAGCCCACCGTGCACTGGGTCCTCTATGATGGAACGGCAGTGCGGCCCCTGAAGCCCTCTGTGGACCCCAGGGTGTCTGTGTCCACTAACGGGACGCTCCACCTGACCAATACGGCCGCCACGGACAGTGGGAAGTACGAGTGCATCGTCACCAGCTCTACAGGGTCGGAGCGCAGGGTGGTGACGCTCACTGTGGAGAAGAAGAAGGAGATGGCTCCTGAGATCGTGGAGGCGTCACACCGCAGGACAGAGCTGGCGTATGGGGACCAGCTGAGGCTGAACTGCTCTGCCACCGGGGACCCCAAACCCAGGATTATCTGGAGACTACCGTCCAAGGCTGTGGTGGACCAGTGGCACAGGTAATGATTACTTAGTCTGTATTACACACGTAATCACACAGACTATCCTGAGACGTACACAGGCACAATCGCACGCCAGCAGATAAACATGCACACACACTGAAAGGTATCCAGGTTTTCTGTGCTACAACACAGCTGTTTAAAAACACCAAAAGATATATTATTGTAACTTCTCCTCAAATGATTTACTTGTGTTTCCAGTGCAGAGAGCTTCGACTGGGGTTCTCCAGCGAGAGGTATTGTGCCTCTCCAGTATAAGGTTGAGTTAGCACTCAGCACCTAAAACCTTGAAGTTTGAAAATTTACAGAAACGTGGATGGAAAACAGAGAAAATAAAGACAGACTGAAACACATAATGTAAAAACTGCTCTGTTACACTGTACAGTATCTCTGTTTTCATTTGAAACTTCTGGTTTACGGTTTCCATTTTCCCCTCATTTTCAGCTTCCTGCATTGCCCCTCAGTGTGCTACCCCTCACATAGGGAATAATGGTGTTTAATGTTTCTATATTAGTCAGATTAGTCGATCCCCTTGTGTTTAACATCAGGAGAGAAGGTAAATAAGATGCTTGAGCTCCTTGAGCGTGTGGATTTAAGGTATAACCGATCCGATAGCTCAACGGACAGGGTATTATCATGATTAATGTAATCTAGAAGAAACTGGAGCTGCATGTGAAAGTCCTTTAGATCTGAAAATCTAAAGTATCAATTGGAAGGAAAAGGATGTTTGGCTCGCTTTTGTCTGAGTGTGTTTATAATTAACAGTGGACTTTGTTTTCCAAAGAATAGCGTGCCAGTGTTCATGTCCTCTAAGACTGATGTTGTGGTGACAATAATATTTCAATTTATACAGGCAATTTTTTTTATTCGTTTCAGTACCAACATTTCAACAGTCACGCAAGCGGGCTTACATGTTTGGACCTATCCAGGAAATGGTTTCCTTTGTATTGACATTCAGACGACTCCGCTAATGATCATTAGCATGAACTAAACATCTGATCTACAGCTGCATGTTAATTAATGAGCAGGGATCTCTCCAAGGACAACAAGGTACACTGTTGCCTTCCACTGAGCCCATAACATGTCATCTCATGACAAGCCTTAGCATGCTGTTAAACCCAATGAACATGACCCGGTTGAATGACCTTCGTCAGCCTCTTAATGTTTTCTCCATTAGCAGTGGTTCTTAAAAGCTGGTGAAAACCTGAGACCAGAATAACTGAGGGGGTTATTTTCCAAAATAACAATCGAAGACGACGGCATTTAGACTGGATATCAACGTGAACAAGTTTTTATTTTATTTGAGCAAGGACCCCGTCAGAGTTCTTTAAAGAGGAACTTGAGAGAACCAGAAGAACATTGGCATGCTGGTGGAGGACTTTATATTGCTCCTAATAATGTAGTTGACATTCTGCCATGTATCCTCTCTGCATGCAACCACTGAAAATAGAGCTTGTACATATTTCGTGACAGAGACTTATGTAGAACATTGACCCAAAATATACCCCACAACACTTATTTTGTGAATGTAACAGTAAAAAAAAAAGGCATTTTATAATGGTTTGATTCACTGGTCATTGAATCGTTATTCCCCCCACCACCTCCTATTTCATTAGCTAAATGGTTTCATTCACTGGTCAGTTCATTTAATCGTCACCCCCCCCCCCCCCCCCCCCTATTTTATAAGCTAAATGGTTTGATTCACTGGTCAGTTCATTGAATTGTTATCCCCCCCTACTTCATTAGCTAAATGGTTTGATTCACTGGTCATTTCATTGAATAATTATTTACCCCCCCCCCCCCCCCCCCTATTTCATTAGCGAAATGGTTTGATTCACCGGTCAGTTCATTGGATCGTTGCCCCCCCCCCCCCTCCCCCCTATTTCATTAGCTGAATGGTTTGATTCATTGTTCAGTCCATTGAATCATTCTTTCCCACCTATTTCATTAGCTAAATGGTTTGATTCACTGGTCAGTTCATTGAATCATTCTTTCATACCTATTTCATTAGCTGAATGGTTTGATTCACTGGTCAGTTCATTGAATCATTCTTTCCCACCCATTTCATTAGCAGTATTTTGTAAATAATGACACTTAGTGGAATGCTTTCCTCCTCCCTGAGTTTCTTGTTTGATTTAAACTGTTATGGTGGCTGTCTTGGGAACCCTGGCAAGTTTTCTATTAGTGCTTTATTACTGTCTGCAACTGTAGTAGGATTCGGAACAAACCATTATTGTGAGTCATTGCCAACGGCCTTGAGAAAAGACAGACCCAGGTGAAATACACATGTGCTGATCTGCTGTAAGCCTGTCTGGCCCTGTAAGAATGGCATCACTCTGTCCCTCCATCCCCCTGTCTCTGTGTGTCAGTTCCATGAGCACGGGCCCTACCTAGTGGACAGTCTGTGGGGTGTAGCAGGCACACCATTCAACGTATGTTTGTTTTGTAAATGGAGATGGATGGAAGTACCAAGCAGGAGGAGAAGTCATTAGACGCTGTTCACGTGATGACAAGACTGCTTGCTTGTCATCACGTGTTCCAATTAAAACAGAAAATATATTCCCCAGTAGTCTAAACCCTACATGGCCTATTGTACATCTGCATAATGTTTTAACATGGAACATGTTATTGTAAAATTAAACATAAGAAATGGAATCTTTGAAAATGTTTTAAAGCGTTGAAAATCAAAACGATATTATATGTAAAAAAAAGAATGGCATTGTTTCTTTCCACTGCTTTATCGGTTATGTGTCGGTATCTTCAAATGACGACAATAACTCTTTTTATCTCTTTATCAGGATGGGAAACCGAATCCAGGTCCTGGACAACGGCACCTTGGTCATGGACTCTGTGAGTGACAAGGATGCCGGGGACTACCTGTGTGTGGCGCGCAGCAAGGTGGGAGACGACCTCCAGCTCATGAAGGTCACTGTGTCCATGAAGCCAGCCAAGATCGAGCCCAAGATGTACGGCAAGAAGCAGGTCCCCTACGGCAACGACCTGAAGGTGGACTGTAAGGCATCTGGAACCCCGGAGCCAGAGATCTCCTGGGGCCTGCCGGACGGCACCATGGTCAACAGCGCCCTGCAGTCAGACAGCAGCAGTGGAGGGGGACGCGTACGGCGATACATCCTGTTTGAAAATGGCACACTCTATCTTAATCAGGTGTGCAATCTTACATTGGCCTTCTACTCTATAGAAATAATGGGCAGTATTCATTGGTCAACTCAATGTGACTAATTGTAGTCCTTTGACTCTGAACTGCTGGTGTTGTGTCTGTCTATAGGTGGGCATGGCGGAAGAGGGAGACTACACATGCTACGCCGAGAACCAGTTGGGCAAGGATGAGATGCACGTCCACATCACTGTGGTGACGGCAGCGCCACGGATACGTACGCCCAGCCGGACCTACGCCCAGGTGAAGCCTGGAGGCAAAATCCGCTTTGACTGCGAAGCTACGGGCGAGCCCAAGCCCAAAATCCTGTGGATGCTCCCTACTAACGACATGATTGCAGCCTCCAACGAACGCTATCTGATGCACATCAACGGCTCCCTAGACATCCAGGATGTTAAGCTGGTGGATGCTGGGGAGTACGTGTGCATGGCTCGCAACACCGCCGGGGATGACAGCAAAGTTTACAAGATAGATATCGATGGCAACCCTCCGGTGATCAACGGCAACTCCCAGAACAGGATCGTAGTGAAAGACACGGCCACCAAATACTCCAGGAAGTTCATAGACTGCAAGGCCACTGGAGACCCGCTTCCCAAGATCACCTGGATCATGCCGGATAACATCTTCCTGAACGCTCCGTACTTCGGCAGCAGGATCAACGTCCATCACAATGGAACTCTCGAGTTCCGGAACGTCCGTCCGACGGACATGGCGGAGTTCGTCTGCATGGCGAGGAATGACGGCGGAGAGGCAGTGATGGTGGTACATCTGGAGGTCACTGACATGCTCCGAAGGCCTATCTTCAAGAACCCCTTCAACGAGAGAGTAATGACCCGTATGGGGAAGACCACAGTCATGAACTGTTCTGCATATGGTCACCCAACACCAGAGATCATCTGGCTGCTACCCAACGGAACCCGCTTCACCGGGGGCTCCAACCGGGGCTCACGCCAACACCTAGGCAACGACGGAACCTTCGTCATCTACAACCCCAGCAAGGAGGACGCTGGGAAGTACCGCTGTGCCGCAAAGAACTCAGTGGGCTACATTGAGAAGCTGATAGTTCTGGAGGTGGGCCAGAAGCCATTAATCCTCACCAGGCCCAGAGGGATCATACGCAGTGTGTCTGGGGACCCTCTGTTCCTTCACTGCCTGGCTGATGGCAGCCCCAGACCCCGGATATACTGGACCATCCCTGGAGGCCACACCCTGGCCAGACCGCAGTTCCATGGGCGCCACCAGCTGATGGAGAATGGGACCCTGGTTGTCAAGGACACCACCCTCCACGATCGGGGAAACTATGTGTGTCAGGCGTCGAATGACGCTGGCGAGGCTGTTCTCACAGTGCCAGTCATCATCATCGCCTACCCTCCCCGCATCTCCACGGGACCCCCTCCCACCGTGACAGCGATGGCGGCGGCGCCCATACAGCTCAACTGTGCTGCCATCGGGATCCCAAAGCCAGAGATTACCTGGGAGCTGCCTGACCGCTCTGTGCTCTCCACGGCGGGAAAAGGGCGGCCCACGGGCAGCGAGCTGCTCCACCCTCAGGGCACGCTGATCATCCAGAGACCCACCACAGCAGATTCTGGCACCTACAAGTGCCTGGCCAAAAACCACCTGGGTACGGACTCACGGGTCACGTATGTACGTGTGCTGTGAGCACCAGCGCTGACTAAAGGGGAATATAGAATCCCTGGACTATAAACTCTTAACAGACACGGTAACTTCACAGTGTTTCTTATGATGTAAAATGTCAGGAAAGACTAATTTCCACATGCGGACTTGTGAGGAGCGGGGTATGTGGAATAGTTTGATCACGGTACAGCTCACATCAATCAACCAAGTAGCACAACGGGATTATTAAGAGAAGGAGGAGGGAATGGAGGAGGGGACGGAGGAGGGGACGGAGGAGGGAGCGAGGAAAAATAGAAGCTGTACAGAGGAGGGTCTGTTCTTTGCCAGGAAAGTTGTGACTAGCGAGGTGTTATTCTTATTATAACAGAGTCAGAGGTCTGGAAACGCACGGTTGGTTCTCATTTGAGGTGTTTTTAAAAAGGGGCTGGAAGGTGGGTCTTACAGTGAGGCTACTTGTTGAGTGTTTTGACCAGACACTTTACTATTACAGCCTGTGGGGAGAGCGGAAGAGAGAAACTCACTATATTCCCTCTGGACACTTCCTCAATGTTTATTTTTGGGAGTTTTGGTCATGACTCATTTGCTGCAATGACAGAAACATTCTATTATCAGAATGTTTCTGACTATTTTGCTTGTCAAGACACATTTCATATTTCTTGTGAATAAATCTTTATTAACAGGCAGTATATTTTAATGAATTCTGCCAAATATACATTTTTAATATACATTTTACACTGGATTATCATACAGTTTTTCAAAACAAATTTCTCACATTTCTAACTGTTTATATTTTTTAATTAGCATTGTTAGTTTGTCATGTTGTTGTCTTATCTTCCCCCTCTCGTGGTTTGACAGTGCTTGTATCAATACAAATGCAGGAGTTTGATTGGTGTTAATAGCGACTTTTATGGAGGTGAAAGTATCACCTGTACAGTATTCAGTGGCGTCGTATGAACTGTCACTGAAAGTAAATGCATTATTGGTTTTATGTAATAATATTCCTTTTGTAACTATCATCTACTTTGTGAATCAATGGTACGCGGGAGATGAAATTAAACCAAAGATGGAATGTTTTTCTTGTACTGTATTTTGTCCTGTTTTGACAATGTGAAGCTAATTGAGCTGACTTAGGCAAGGTGGCTGAATGGATTTGTTTTGAGCAACCTGGTCTCAGAGCGTTTCGTAATATTATGTACGTAAATCTGAAACACTCCATTTAGTATGATATGTTAAGTTTCGTATGTTATGTATTAATTTGGGGTTCTCCATCACCCATTTTGTATGATATGTCACCAATTACAATTCGTATTATATGTTACGAATTAGCAAAAAGGTACAATGTATTAAGAATTTTCGAACTTACTACATATTACGGATTTGCAAAACCTATTATATGTTACGAACTAAAGCTAGGTGACTAAAGTTAGCTTGCAAATGTTAGCTAGGCATTAGGGTTTGACTTAAGGTTGGGGGGAAAGATTTGATAAAAGGGTTAAGGGTAGGGTCAGGGGAAGGGTTAGCCAACATGCTAAGTAGCTAAAAAATAGTAAGTAGTTGAAAAGTTCTGTTTTTTTGTTGTTGTTATTTACGAATAGCCAGGGGAACACTCAACACTGACATAATTTACAAGCGAAGCATTTGTATTTAGTGAGTCCGCCAGATCAGAGGCAGTAGGGATGACCAGGGATGTTCTCTTGATGCGCTCATGAACTGCCCAATTCTCCTGTCCTGCTAAGCATTACAAATATAACAAATACTTTTGGGTGTCTGGGAAAACGTATGGAATAAAATGTAAAACATTTTCTTTAGGAATGTAGTGGAGTAAAAGTAAAAGTTGTCAAAAATATAAATAGTAAAGTAAAGTACAGACACCCAAAAAAACTACTTAAGTAGTACTTTAAAGTATTTTTACTTGTACTGGTCTGAGGGCACAGCTGGATTTCTTATAAGCATCCGAATTAGTGTCCCACTCTTTGAAAGTGGCAACTTTAGCCTTTAGCTCGGTGCAGATATGTACGTATGGTCACTGTGGGGACGATGTCGTCATTGCACTAATTGATGAAGCCGGTGACTGAGGTGGTATACTCCTCAATGCCATTGGATGAACCCCGGAACCCCATCTGTGCTAGCAAAACAGTCCTGTAGCATAGCATCGTCTGACTACGTCCGTATTGAGCAAGTCTCTGGTACTTTCTGCTTTAGTTTTAGCTTGTAAGCAGGAATCAGGAGGATAGAATTATGGTCAGATTTGCCAAATGGAGGGCGAGGGAGAGCTTTGTATGCGTCTCTGTGGGTGGAGTAAAGGTGGTCGAGAGTGTTTTTTCCTCTGGTTGCGCATGTGACGTGGTAGAAATGAGGTGAAACTGATTTAAGTTTGCCTGCATTAAAGTCCCCGGCCACTAGGAGCGCTGCTTCTGGATGAGCATTTTCTTGTTTGCTTAGGGCTTTATACAGCTTGTTGAGTGCGGTATTAGTGCCAGCATCAGTTTTGTGAACTCTCTTGGTAGATAGCGTGGTCTACAGTTTATCATGAAGTACTCTACCTCAGGCAAGAAATAACTCAAGACTTATTTAATATTAGACATCTCGCACCAGATAGACACACACCCCCGCCCTGCGTCTTACCCGTAGCTGTTCTGTCCTGCCGATACACGGAAAACCAAGCCATCTCTATATTATTCACGTCCTCGTTCCATCCACGATATCCACGACTCGGTATAATAATATATTACAGTTTTTAATGTCCCGTTGGTAGGATAGTCTCGTCCGAAGATCATCCAGTTCGTTTTCCGGTGGTTGGCCAAAAGAACCGATGGTAGTGGTGATTGACTCACTTGCCTACGAATCCAAACAAGGCACCCCAACCTTCACCCTCTGTATCTCTGCCTTTTCTTCACACTAATGACAGGGATATGGGCCTGTCAAAGCAGTATATCCTTCGCCTCTTAAGAATCTAGGGGGCACTATTTTCATTTTTGGAAAAATAACGTTCCCAAAGTAAACAGGCTATTTTGTCAGGACAAGATGGTAGAATATGCATATAATTGACAGCTTAGGATAGAAAACACTCTAAAGTTTCCAAAACTGTAAAAATATTGTCTGTGAGTTTAACAGAACTGATATTGCAGGCGAAAGCCTGAGAAAAATCCAATCAGGAAGGGACTCTTATTTAGAAAGCTGTGCGTGTCTATGCGTCCCTATTGAGCAGTGAATGATATATCAACCAGATTCCTTTTTATATGGCTTCCCTAATGAGTCTAGTGTCACAATACATAGTTTCAGGCTTTTATTTTGAAAAACGAGCCTGAACGTCAACATTGCGTCAGTGGTCAGCTGGAGTCTCTCAGAGTGTTGTGCGTAAGAGACAAATGCGGCCATTGTTTTTCTCTTTCCTACTAAGAAGCCACCTGTCCTGGCGGATATATTATCGAATAGATATTTGAAAAACACCTTGAGGATTGATTATAAACAACGTTTGCCATGTTTCTGTCGATATTATGGAGCTAATTTTGAATATTTTTTGGCGTTGTCGTGACTGCAATTTCCGGTCGAATTCTCAGCCAAACATGAAGAACTAATGGAGTTATTTCGGATACAAAAATAATATTTCTGGAAAAAAGACACATTTGCTATCTAACTGGGAGTCTTGTGAGTGAAAACATCCGAAGCTCATCAAAGGTAAACGATTTAATTTGATTGCTTTTCTGATTTTCTTGACCAGGTTGCCTGCTGCTAGCTAGGCATAATGCTATGCTAGGCTCTCGATAAACTTACTCAAATGCTTGTCTTACTTTGGCTGTAAAGCATATTTTCAAAATATGAGATGACAGGGTGATTAACAAAAGGCTAAGCTGTGTTTCAATATATTTCACTTGTGATTACATGAATATGAATATTTTCTAGTAATATGTATGTCCGTTGCGTTATGCTAATTAGTGTCAGTTGATGACAACGCTCCCGGATCCGGGATGGGTAGTTACAAGAATTAAGGATCGGACCCCTTTTTTCTCCAATTTTTGCCTAAAATGACATACCCAAATCTAACTGCTTGTAGCTCAGGACCTGAAGCAAGGATATGCAAATTATTGACACCATTTGAAAGGAAACACTTTGAAGATTGTGGAAATGTGAAAAGAATGTAGGAGAATAACACATTAGATCTGGTAAAAGATAATACGAAGAAACAAACAGTCATTTTTTTGTATATTCTTTGTACCATCATCTTTGAAATGCAAGAGAAAGGCCATAATGTATTATTCCAGATCAAGCACAATTTAGATTTTGACCACTAGATGGCAGCAGTGTATGTGCTAAGTTGTAGACTGATCCAATGAACCATTGCATTTATGTTACATATTTTGTATCAAGACTGCCCAAATGTGCCTAATTGTTTTTTTAATAACTTTTCAAGTTCATAACTGTGCACTCTCCTTAAACAATCACATGGTATTATTTCACTGTAATAGCTACTGTAAATTGAACAGTGCAGTTAGATTAACGATAATGTAAGCTTTCTGCCAATATCAGATACATCTATGTCCTGGGAAATGTTCTTATTATTTACAACCTCATGCTAATCGCATTAGCCTACGTTATCTCCGTAGGGGAATCCACCAAACCTGTAGAGGTTTTAAAGAAAAAATCTTTGTCCAGTTCGCGGTGAGTAAACTCTGTTCTAATGTCCAGAAGCTATTTTCGGTCATAAGAGACGGTAGCAAAAATTTTTTTTTAAATAGCGGCAGTTGGTAGTATTACTTGTACATGTTACGTCTAGTCTATGATATCAGTTTGCTTTTGAGTTGTGTTCAAGGGGGCAATTTTAAACAGAGGTCCACATAGCCCAAATAGGTTCAACAGCCAGGTCACTATGGGGTTGGAGGCTCTAGGGTTTGCCCCAAAGTTGTTTTTAGAGCTCACTGCCTATGATGGAGGTCATTAGGAACAGCACCTCTGTTCCCTACAGAGGAGGGGAGAGTGATGGAGGAGGGTGGGGGAGGGGTGAGGGAGGGGTAGTAATGTACTCTGGCTGCAGGAAGGGATTTTTTGAGGCTTCTGGTTTACTTTCTCCAGCTGTAAATATAGCTCTCACTACCCTGGGATGTGTGAGATCCCTTCTCTCCCTATGTTGGGATGTGTGAGATCCCTTCTCTCCCTACCCTGGGATGTGTGAGATCCCTTCTCTCCCTATCCTGGGATGTGTGAGATCTGTACATTTGGTTTGAGAGTCTACGATGATTTCTCAGCCTTTATACTAAATGGAGTGTTAAAAGAGAGCGAGAGAGAAGAGGGAGCTATAGAGAGAGAGAGAGAGATAGAGAGAGAAGAGGGAGCTATAGCGAGAGAGCGAGAGAGAGGAGAGGGAGCTATAGCGAGAGAGAGAGAGAGAGAGAGAGAGAAGAGGGAGAATTAGCGAGAGAGAGAGAGGAGGGAGCTATAGCGAGAGAGAGAGCGGGAGAGAGAAAGAGAGAGAGAGAGAGAGAGAGAGAGGGAGAGAGGAGAGAGATGGGAGAAGAGAAATATGTATTTATTTTTTAATTGTACCTTTATTTAACTAGGCAAGTCAGTTAAGAACAAATTCTTATTTTCAATGACGGCCTAGGAACAGTGGGTTAACTGCCTGTTCAGGGGCAGAACGACAGATTTGTACCTTGTCAGCTTGGGGGTTTGATAAGGAATGAGATCAAGAGAAACTATATTTGTGTCGTCAACAAACACTTTTCAAGCTTTCTATTTCCAAATAATATGATTTCATAGTTTTTCTTGTACTTTAGGAACATACACTTTCTGTCCATAAGAGGAGGCCAGTTGAAAAAGAAGACCACACACTCCTCTGGCCACTACACGGTCTGCACGGTGTTCTCCTTTGCTGGCTGGATCGCTCCTCTTGAAAAAAATTGGTCAGAACAATCATTTTAAAACGTTAATTACAACAACATTCCATCTGCTGTACGGCATTACAACTGGAAACTATTTCACAGTAAATTGCAACAAATTAAGGGTCACTTTTAACGATACACATTTAAAGCAGGCAGAACAAAGGCCCAGCTCCCGTTGACTTCAGTTTGACCTCAATTCTAATGCCATCGCTACAGCTGAAATATGATGACAATATCACAACAGCCAACAAAGAAGCATTGAGATTATAAGAGCTATGGGACTGTAGTACATAACTCACCATCTGTTTGAAGGTATTGTAAGAAGGAGCTGGTATTTTTCCACTCTGCTTCTGTTCAGCTTAGTCACACGGTCAACACAAAGAGCCAGTGAGAGTGACCACATTTTCCAGTCAATCACGTCTTTTACGTTGTTTACTATCCGATACACATAGCCACAAGAAGAAAACAAGGTAGCTTATGATGCCCTGATCTGCCGGGTAGGGGTGGAATCAGCCACAACTAAGCTTTTTTAAGACCACTATATAAGACCTCAGCATTTCCTGTATTGTCCGCTCTCAACGAATCACCTACGGATGGTTGGTTCGTTGACCAGCTCCATTATTGCTGCAAGTTATAAGTGAATCCAAGATGGCGCTGCAGTAGGACATGTGTTTCTGTCTTTGTCTTATCCTGTGTTTTATCCCGTGTAAATAGCCAGTCAGTTCGCTGATGAAACTGACTTGATCAGCCTGTTGCATGATGATGAGGAACATCATGGCCCAGTCCTAAATGACTTTGTAGAGTGGTGTGAGGAATCACACTTGGTCCTCAATACCAACAAGACCAAAGAGATGTGCATAGACTTCAGGAAGCGTACAACACCTACCTCTGCAACATCTATCAGAGGTCAGAATATAGAAATTGTAGAGGAATATAAATATCTGGGTGTCCTTTTGGACAATAAGCTTCAGTGGAGTAAACTTTTTGTATTGTTTGTTGGTTTGGTAATGCCACTGTCAGCCAGAGAAACATGCTGAGAAGGATTATTACCACAGCAAGCAAGGTACTTGGAGTCAAACAGACAGGCCTGGATGAGATCTTTAAGGTCAGGGCCCTCCACAAGGCTCACAAAATAATTTTAGACCCAAGTCCCCCCCTGTACCTGGACATTGAATTACTCCCCTCTGGGCGTAGGTATAGGGCACCCCTCAGCAGGAAAAACAGAACGAGACAATCATTTGTGCCAGGTGTGATATCCCTCCTGAATAGCTCGGGGAATGTTCCCATTGACACCGTAAGGCCAGCAGGCTAGTCTTTTCTTCCTTTTTATTTAATGTTTTATTTCTTATTTCTTACTATTATTATTTTTATTGGTACGTAACTGTTATAAAATGCCACTTCAAATGTGTACATGACACTGCAACAAAATTTCGCCATGGGGACAATAAAGTCAGTAAGTAAGTAAGTAAGTCTATTTCTTATATATTTTAATCTCACTTTCTATCTACGAACTATATATACTTTCCTGTAACCCGCCTCACCCAATGTGGTACGGATCTCCTATTGTTATTCTTCATAACTGGAACTTCCATTAGGAGCTAGCCAGCTAACTAGTTACTAGTCTTTGTTAGCCACAGCTAGCGGTCCTCTAGCCAGCTAACTAGCTACTAGTCTTTGTTAGCCACAGCTAGCGGTGTTCGCCTTTTCCCCCATCATCAGCCAGCCTTAGCTCGGACAACACCTGCCAGCCTGCACAGCGCAAAATCAACCCAGAATATATCAGACTGCTTCTCTCTACCATATCACCGGATTCCTGCCCCTCTGGATCATTACACCAGTTCATTACACCAGATCATCGCAGCTAGCTAGCTGCAAATCAGTGGCTACTGTTAGTTAATGCCTCTGTCCAAAAGCAAGCACCAGCTAGCCTTGAGCTAGCCTTGAGCTAGGCCCATATACCAGCTTGTTCTAGGGCTACAATACCTTCTTTGCCAATTGGCCTGGACCCTTTATTGTCAACACAGAGCCCCGCCGATCCATCACGACTGGACTGCCGACGTGATCGCCCGATGTGGTCTCAACAAGCTATTCTGTTATGATGTCGCCAAAGAACCATCTACTATCCCCAGCCCGCTAGCTTTTCTGAACGCTGTGTCCCCTGCTCGCCTAGCATAGTAGTGACTACCGAACAGCACCCTGACTATTGATGCTCTTTTGACCATATGATCACTCGGCTACACAGCTGATGCCCTCTGGACTGTTTCAATAACACGGTACTTCAGTTTGTTTACCTGTCTCCAACTCAGGTCATGTATGTACCAAACTGACCCGCTCTGCCCATTCATCGCCATTTACCCATTGTTATCTTAGCTCTCCTGATCAACCCCTGTGATTGCTTTATACCTCTCTCTAATGTCAATATGTCTACTGCTGTCTTGGCTAGTTCTTACTGTGTATTTGCACTGTAGAGACCTCTTTCCCACTCAAAATGCTTTAGATAGCTATTTTGTCCTACCCCACACACATGTGGAGACCTAACCTGGCTTAACTGTTGCCTCCATAGACGAAACCTCTCTCATCGTCACTCAACGCCTAGGTTTACCTCCACTGTACTCACATCCTACCATACCCTTGTCTGTACATTATGCCTTGAATCTATTCTACCATGCCCAGAAATCTGCTCCTATTATTCTCTGCGCTCTAGATGACCAGTTCTTATAGCCTTTAGCTGTACCCTTATTATCCTCTGTTCCTCTGGTGATGTAGAGGTTAACCCAGGCCCTGTAACCTCCAGTTCCGCTCTTATTCCCCAGGTACTATCATTTGTTGATTTCTGTAACCATAAAAGCCTTGGTTTCATGCATGTTAACATGAGAAGACTCCTCCCTAATTTTGTTTTATTCACTGCTTTAGCTCACTCCGCCAACCCTGATATCCTAGCCATGTATGAATCCTGGCTTAGGAAGGCCACCAAAAATTCTGAAATTTCCATCTCCAACTACAACATTTTCCACCAAGATAGAACTGCCGAAGGGGGTGTAGTTGCAATCTACTGCAGAGAGAGCCTGCAGAGTTCTGTCATGCTATTGACCTCATTCCGTCATTAGAGGATGGCTGGCTATTCTTTAAAAGTGCTTCCCTCACCATCTTAAATAAGTATGCCCCATTAAAAAAGTGTAGAATTAAGAACAGATATAGCCCTTGGTTCATTCCAATCTGAATGCCCTTGACCAGCACATAAACATCCTGTGGCGTACTGCATTAGCATCAAATAGCCCCAGCGATATGCATCTTTTAAGGCTTCTTGTGACTCCCAAACCCGCATGCGGGAGCGTAATCATCGCCTGAAACTAATTAGCATAATGCAACGGACATAAATATCCCTAGAAAATATTCCTATTCATGAAAATCACAAATGAAATATATTGAGACACAGCTTAGCCTTTTGTTAATCACCCTGTCATCTCATATTTTGAAAATATGCTTTACAGCCAAAGTAAGACAAGCATTTGTGTAAGTTTATCGATAGCCTAGCATAGCATTATGCCTAGCTAGCAGCAGGCAACCTGGTCAAGAAAATCAGAAAAGCAATCAAATTAAATCATTTACCTTTGATGAGCTTCAGATGTTTTCACTCACAAGACTCCCAGGTAGATAGCCAAAGTTCCTTTTTCCCAAAATATTTTTGTAGGCGAAATAGCTCTGTTTGTTCTTCGCGTTTGGCTGAGAAATCGCCCGGAAATTGCAGTCACGAAAACGGCGAAAAATATTCAAAATTAGCTCCATAATATCGACAGAAACATGGCAAACGTTGTTTATAATCAATCCTCAAGGTGTTTTTTATCTATTTGATAATATATCCGTCGGGACAATTAGTTTTTCTCTAGGACCGATTGGAGTAATGGCTACCTCTGTATTTTATGCGAAAATCTCTCTCGGAGCCACCATGTGACCACTTACGCAATGTAGCCGCCTACGGCTATTCTTCAACATAACTGCGTAAAACTACGTCACAATGCTGTGGACACCTTGGGGAATACGTAGAAAGCGTAAGCTCGTCGATGGCACATTCACAGCTCAATAGGGACTCATTGGAACGCAGCGCTTTCAAAACCTGGGGTACTTCCGGATTGGATTTTTCTCAGGCTTTCACCTGCAACATCAGTTCTGTTATACTCGCAGACAATATCTTTACAGTTTTGGAAACGTTAGTGTTTTCTATACAAAGCTGTCAATTATATCCATATTCTAGCATCTTGTCCTGACAAAATATCCCGTTTAAAATGGGAACGTTTTTTTTCTCCAAAAATGAAAATACTGCCCCTAGAGTCGCAACAGGTTTGAAGGGAAGTTAGGAACCAATATACACAGGCAGTTAGAAAAGCAAAGAATAGCTTTTTCAAACAGGAATTTGCATCCTGCAGCACAAACTCCAATAAGTTCTAGGACACTTTAAAGTCCTTGGAGAATAAGAGCACCTCCTCCCAGCTGCCCACTGCACTGAGGCTAGGAAACACTGTCACCACCGATAAATCTACGATACTCGAGAATTTCAATAAGCATTTTTCTAAGACTGACCATGCTTTCCTCCTGGCCACCCCTACCCCAGGCAGCAGCTCTGCACCCCCATATCTACCCCATATCTACTTGCCCAAGTCCCCCCATTTCTCCTTCACCCAAATCCAGATAGCTGATGTTCTGAAAAAACTGCTAAATCTGGATGCTACAAATCAGCTGGGCTAGACAATCTGGTCATGGGTGCACCTCAGCCACGCTCAAGGTCCTAAACGATATCATAACCGCCATCGATAAAAGACAATACTGTGCAGCTGTCTTCATCAACCTGGCCAAGGCTTTTGACTCTGTCAAACTCAACAGCCTTGGTCTCTCAAATGACTGCCTCGCCTGCTTCACCAACTACTTCTCAGACAGAGTTCATTGTGTCAGATCGGAGGGCCTGTTGTTCGAACCTCTGGCAGTCTCTATGGGGGTGCCACAGGGTTCAATTCTCGAGCCAAATCTTTTCTCTGTATACATCAATGATGTTGCTCTTGCTGCGGGTGATTCTCTGATCCACCACTACGCAGACAACACCATTCTGTATACCTCTGGCCCTTCTTTGGAAACGGTGTTAACTAACCACCAGACGAGCTTCAATGCCATACAACACTCCTTCCACGGCCTCCAGCTGCTCTTAAATGCAAGTAAAACTAAATGCCTGCTCTTCAACCGATCGCTGCCCGCACCCGCCCGCCCGTCTAGCATCACTACTCTGGACGGTTCTGACTTAGAATATGTGGACAACTACAAATACCTAGGTGTCTGGCTAGACTGTAAACTCTCGTTCCAGACTCATACTAAGCATTTCCAATCCAAAATGAAATCTAGAATCGGCTTCCTATTTCACAACAAGGCCTCCTGCACTCATGCTGCCTAACATACCCTCGTAAAACTGACTATCCTACCGATCCTTGACTTCGGCAATGTAATTTACAAAATTGCTTCCAACACTCTACTCAGCAAATTGTATGCAGTCTATCACAGTGCCATCCATTTTGTCACCAAAGCCCCATATTCTACCCACCACTGCGACCTGCATGCCCTTGTTGGCTGGCCCTCGCTTCATATTCGTCGTCAAACCCACTGGCTCCAGGTCATCTATAAGTCTTTCCTAGATAAAGCTCCGCCTTATCTCAGCGCACTGGTCACCATAGTAACACCCACCCGTAGCATGCGCTCCAGCAGGTATATTTCACTGGTCTTCCCCAAAGCCTACTCTTCCTTTGGCCGCCTTTCCTTCCAGTTCTCTGCTGCCAATGACTGGAACGAATTGCAAAAATCACTGAACCTGGAGTTTTATATCTCCCTCACTAACTTTAAGCATCAGCTGTCAGAGCAGCTTACCGATCATTGCACCTGTACACAGCCCATCTGTAAATAGCCCACACAACTACCTCATCCCCATATTGTTATATATGTTTTGCTCCTTAGCACCCCAGCATCTCTACTTGCACATTCATCTTCTGCACATCTATCACTCCAGTATTAATTTGCTAAACTGTAATTACATCGCTACTATGGCATATTTATTGCCTTGCCTCCTTACTCCATTTGCACACACTGTATATAGACATTTTCTATTGTGTTATTGACTGTACGCTTGTTTATACCTTGTGTAACTCTGTGTTGTTGTTTTTGTCGCACTGCTTTGCTTTATCTTGGCCAGGTCGCAGTTGTAAATGAGAACTTGTTCTCAACTGGCCTACCTGGTTAAATAAAGGTGAAATAAAATAAATAAATAAAATAAATAATTCATTGATATTAAAGTATAATTGTAACAAAGTCTCTCTCACTTGATTAGAATTTCCACCACAGTCCCTTCCTGGTCAGTGAAGCATGGCGGAAGCCCATAAACATGTCACTCTGTCCCATTAAACAGGACACAATTAATTGACAATGACATTCTATTAACAGCTCAAGTTTAATAGGGATTCACAGAGGGCATCAATGGTTGGTTCTGAAATGAGGAGGTTAAATGACAACATCTACTGTATATAGTATTTTCTGTAGACAGGAGCCAGTCTGGAGCAGTGAGATATGTCAGTATCTGGGATGGGCTCTCTCCTAACAACGCACAATAAAGGAGCCAGTCTGGAGCAGTGAGATATGTCAGTATCTGGGATGGACTCTCTCCTAACAACGCACAATAAAGGAGCCAGTCTGGAGCAGTGAGATATGTCAGTATCTGGGATGGGCTCTCTCCTAACAACGCACAATAAAGGAGCCAGTCTGGAGCAGTGAGATATGTCAGTATCTGGGATGGACTCTCTCCTAACAACGCACAATAAAGGAGCCAGTCTGGAGCAGTGACATATGTCAGTATCTGGTATGGACTCTCTCCTAACAACGCACAATAAAGGAGCCAGTCTGGAGCAGTGAGATATGTCAGTATCTGGGATGGACTCTCTCCTAACAACGCACAATAAAGGAGCCAGTCTGGAGCAGTGAGATATGTCAGTATCTGGTATGGACTCTCTCCTAACAACGCACAATAAAGGAGCCAGTCTGGAGCAGTGAGATATGTCAGTATCTGGGATGGACTCTCTCCTAACAACGCACAATAAAGGAGCCAGTCTGGAGCAGTGAGATATGTCAGTATCTGGGATGGACTCTCTCCTAACAACCCACAATAAAGGAGCCAGTCTGGAGCAGTGAGATATGTCAGTATCTGGGATGGACTCTCTCCTAACAACGCACAATAAAGGAGCCAGTCTGGAGCAGTGAGATATGTCAGTATCTGGGATGGACTCTCTCCTAACAACGCACAATAAAGGAGCCAGTCTGGAGCAGTGAGATATGTCAGTATCTGGGATGGGCTCTCTCCTAACAACGCACAATAAAGGAGCCAGTCTGGAGCAGTGAGATATGTCAGTATCTGGGATGGGCTCTCTCCTAACAACGCACAATAAAGGAGCCAGTCTGGAGCAGTGAGATATGTCAGTATCTGGGATGGACTCTCTCCTAACAACGCACAATAAAGGAGCCAGTCTGGAGCAGTGAGATATGTCAGTATCTGGGATGGACTCTCTCCTAACAACGCACAATAAAGGAGCCAGTCTGGAGCAGTGAGATATGTCAGTATCTGGGATGGACTCTCTCCTAACAACGCACAATAAAGGAGCCAGTCTGGAGCAGTGAGATATGTCAGTATCTGGGATGGACTCTCTCCTAACAACGCACAATAAAGGTAGTCATATAAATACGAAATAAAACATGTGAAATGCGAGAGAAGAAAGAACAAGAAAAATATATAAGAAACACGAGAATGCAGTTATATAATATACAGGTCTGATATACAGGTCTGATATACAGGTCCGGGGTCAGTAACTGGGTTATTTTCAGTAGACTGGAGCCAGTCCGGAGCAGTGGGACATGTCAGTAACTGGGATGGGGCCATAGGGAATTCTCTTCTATAACCTTTGGAATGTGAGCCACTGCTTTGTGCTCGGGAGAAACTTTCTTGCAGTTGCATGCGAGAGGACAACCAAACATAACTAATTGGGATCGCAAGATGGCATCTGCAACAAATATCCATGTCTTTATCCAACCACATTGTTGAAGCCCATTCATTATTCATTCAACCAAATGCCAACATATTATGTTGGAGTGTTTGTGCATTTTTTCAGTTCTGGGTTTTGGGGTTTATGTTGAGTTTATCTTCCATCGTGGATATTTACGATGGAATCTAAGCATGTGCTTTTCTCATTCGCTCCTGTTCCTCAGAGTGCAGTTGAGAGAAGGGCCGATGTCAAGTAACTGCAGTTTTTAAACACTATTTTTTTATAACGAGCTTCTGAAATGTGAACCCTGAGCTCCAGAGAGTGTGCCGGAGGGTGAGTGGTTGTTCGTGCCAAAAGTAGTCTAGCCAAACTGACTCTTTCAAAGAACACCAATAATTGTGTTTATTAATCTTTGTGATTTAAAGTGAAATTACTGTATACCATCTGTAAAGCTTTTATTCTAGGTAGAGCCCCCTCCCTGTTTTCCCTCACCCCCAACCCAGCCTTCCAGCGGATATATCTATCTCCATCGCAGGGCACAGCAGGAGTCTTGGTCCCAGGGGTTGCATATCACCGGCAGGGGAAGATGGAGCCTGTTTTACCCTTCCCTAGCAGCCCTCCTGTGTGAGGCCAGCACTGTTGAAATGCTTAACTAGGGAGCTCTCTCCTAAGAATGCACAATAAAGGAAGTAATATACATTTTAAATAAAACATACGACATGCGAGAGAAGAAAAAGTAACACGAGAATGTAGTTGTATAATATACAGGTCTGATATACAGGTCTGATATACAGGTCTAATATACAGGTCTGATATACAGGTCTGATATACAGGTCTCATATTCAGGTCTGATATACAGGTCAATGGGAGCTCGCCACCAGTGATGCGTCGGGTCGTCCGCACCACCCCCTTGCGGTTGCGGGCAGTGTAGGTGCCATACCATAGAACCAGTCAGGATGCTTTCGATGGAATACCTGTAAAAGTTCCTGAGGTCCCGAGGGCCCATGTCAAATCTCTTCAACCTCCTGAGGGGGAAGAGGCGTTGTTGTATCCTCTTCACAACGGTGATGGAGTGAGAGGACCATGTTAAATTCTCAGTGATCTGTATGCCGATGAACTTGAAGCTCTCGACCCAGGATCCAGTTGCAGAGGATGGCCGTGTGGTGCAAGGACAACAACCTCTCCCGCAACGTGATCAAGACAAAGGAAATTATTGTGGACTACAGGAAAAAGAGGACTGAGCACGTGCTCATTCTCATCGGCGGGGCTGCAGTGGAGCAGGTTGAGAGCTTCAAGTTCCTTGGTGTCCAATCACCAACAAACTAACATTGTCCAAGCACTCCAAGACACTATTCCCCCTCAGGAGACTGAAAAGATTTGGCATGGGTCCTCAGATCCTGAAAAGGTTCTACAGCTGCACCATCGAGAGCATTCTGACTGGTTGCATCACTGCCTTGTATGACAACTGCTCTGCCTCCGACCGCAAGACACTACAGAGGGTAGTGCGAGCGACCCAGTACATCGGTGTGGCCAAGCTTCCTGCTATCCAGGACCTCTATACCAGACAGTGTCAGAGGAAGGCCCTAAAAATTGTCAAAGACTCCCGCAACCCTAGTCATAGACTGTTCTCTCTGCTACCGCACGGCAAGCGGTACCGGAGAGCCAAGTCTAGGTCCAAGAGGCTTCTACCCCCAAGCCATAAGACTCCTGAACATCTAATCAAGTGGCTACCCAGACTATTTGCATTATCCCCCCCTTTTTACATCGCTGCTACTCTCTGTTGTTATCATCTATGCATAATCCCTTTAATAACTCTACCTACATATACATATTACCTCAACTAACCGGTGCCCCCGCACATTGACTCTTTGTTTATTGTTATTTTACTGCTGCTCTTTAATTACTTGTTACTTTTATTTCTTATTCTTATCCGTATTTTTTTTAACTGCATTGTTGGTTAGGGGCTCGTAAGTAAGGATTTCACCGTAAAGTCAACAACTGTTGTATTCGGCGCATGTGACTAATAACATTTGATTTGATTTGAGTCCATCGACCATACTTCAACTCAATCTCTCACTACATTACCTCAACTCAATCTCTCACTACATTACCTCAACTCAATCTCTCACTACATTACCTCAACTCAATCTCTCACTACATTACCTCAACTCAATCTCTCACTACATTACCTCAACTCAATCTCTCACTACATTACCTCAACTCAATCTCTCACTACATTACCTCAACTCAATCTCTCACTACATTACCTCAACTCAATCTCTCACTACATTACCTCAACTCAATCTCTCACTACATTACCTCAACTCAATCTCTCACTACATTACCTCAACTCAATCTCTCACTACATTACCTCAACTCAATCTCTCACTACATTACCTCAACTCAATCTCTCACTACATTACCTCAACTCAATCTCTCACTACATTACCTCAACTCAATCTCTCACTATATTACCTCAACTCAATCGCTCACTATATTACCTCAACCTCTGATCCACCATACCTCAACCTCTCATTTACCATGCCTCAACCTCTGATCTACCATACCTCAACCTCTCATCAACAATACCTCAACCTCTGATCCACCATACCTTAACCTCTGATCTACCATACCTCAACCTCTCATTTACCATACCTCAACCTCTGATCCACCATACCTCAACCTCTGATCCACCATACCTTAACCTCTGATCTACCATACCTCAACCTCTCATTTACCATACCTCAACCTCTGATCCACCATACCTCAACCTCTGATCCACCATACCTCAAACTCTGTTCCACCATACCTCAACCTCTGATCTATCATACCTCAACCTCTGATCTATCATACCTCAACCTCTGATCTATCATACCTCAACCTCTGATCCACCATACCTCAACTCAACCTCTGATCTACCATACCTCAACCTCTGATCTATCATACATCAACCTCTGATCCACCATACCTCAACCTCTGATCCACCATACCTCAACCTCTGATCCACCATACCTCAACCTCTAATCTACCATACCTCAACTCAACCTCAGATCCACCATACCTCAAACTCTGTTCCACCATACCTCAAACTCTGATCTACCATACCTCAACCTTTGATCCACCATACCTCAACTCAGCCTCTGATCTACCATACCTCAACCTCTGATCTACCATACCTCAACCTCTGATCTACCATACCTCAACCTCTGATCTACCATACCTCAACTCAACCTCTGATCCACCATACCTCAACTCAACCTCTGATCCACCATACCTCAACCTCTGATCTACCATACCTCAACCTCTGATCTACCATACCTCAACCTCTGTCCTACCATACCTCAACCTCTCAACTACCACACCTCAACCTCTCATCTACCATACCTCAACCTCTCATCTACCATACCTCAACCTCTGACCTACCATACCTCAACTCAATCTCTAATCTACCATACCTTAACTCAATCTCTCATCTACCATACCTCAACCTCTACCACTTTTGCTGCTCCATTATTTCAATTTTCTCCTGCAATGCCAGATGGTAATATAAACTAAATCTCAACAAGGATCCAAGAAGTCCAGACACTGAAATTATTGTTCTGCTACTGTGTTGCTTCCACTGTGAGTATAGAGCCTTTCCCAGACCTCCTCTCATCTCTTCCACTGTGAGTATAGAGCCCATCCCAGCCCTCCTCTCATCTCTAACTCATTGTCACTTAACTCTCATCAGCAGTCAGGTTCCAAATTGCAGAATGTTTCATGTTTGGCCTGCATTTTTTCCACATCACAGGAGCCAGGGGGTTTGTTATGGCAGCCAGTCTGTCAGACATATTAATCACTCAGGCCCTGCTACGTACAGCTCCCCATGTAACCTCAACACATAGGGCACATTCCTCTAGCCAAGCGTTGCTGATGGATGCCAGATCTTACAACACCTGGATAGGTATTGTAAGACTTGTGTAGCTCTGTCTGATACAGGTCTTTGTGTGGGGATACCAGGGCAGGGCAGTGACCAGTGGAAAGAGAGAAATAACTGAAAGGTCGTTGTGTAATCCTGAAAGAGGAGGGGAAGTAATAGAGTAGGTACAGCAACCTGGTCTCATAGACTAGACATAACATAGTAAATGTAAATCCGTGACTCTCAAATTAGTATGATACGTTACAATTGGTATGTTTACATGAGACAGATTGTTACTTAAGGCGAACATGGAAGTAGAGTGTTTTTTCTCCAAACAGTTCAATTTTTGTTGCAGAAGACCAGAGGACGTTTCTCCAAAAAGTACGATCTTTGTCCCCATGTGCAGTTGCAAACCGTAGTCTGGCTTTTTTGTAGCAGTTTTGGAGCAGTGGCTGCTTCCTTGCTGAGCGGCCTTACAGGTTATGTCGATATAGGACTCGTTTTACTGTGGATATAGATACTTTTGTACTTGTTTCCTCTAGCATCTTCACAAGGTCGTTTGCTGTTGTTCTGGGATTGATTTGCACTTTTCACACCAAAGTACGTTCATCTCTAGAAGACAGAACGCGTCTCCTTCCTGACCGGTATGACAGCTGCGTGGTCCCATGGTGTTTATACTTGCGTACTATTGTTTGTACAAAGGAGCGTGGTACCTTCAGGAGTTTGCATCCCCCTCTAGGATTAACCAAACTTGTGAAGGTCTACAATTTTTGGAGTTCTTGGCTTATTTATTTTGATTTCCCCATGATGTCAAGCAAAGAGGCACTGAGTTTGAAGGTAGGCTTTGAAATATATCCACAGGTACACCTCAAATGTATTCAATTGATGTCAATTAGCCTATCAGAAGCTTCTAAAGCCATGACATCATTTTCTGGAATTTTCCAAGATTTTTAAAGGCACAGTCAATGTAAACTTCTGACCCACTGGACCTGTGATACAGTGAATGATAATTGAAATAATCTGTCTGTATACAATTCTTTGAAAAATTACTTGTGTCATGCACAAAGTAGATGTCCTAACCGACTTGACAAAACTATAGTTTGTTAACAAGAAATTTGTGGAGTGGTTGAAAAATGAGTTTTAATGACTCCAACCTAGTTGTAAACTAAGTGTATGTAAACTTTTGACATCAACTGTAATACTAATTGTAATTAGTAGCATATCTTACAAAATGAGTGATGGACATCCACAAATTAATACATACCAAACTAAATGGAGTGTCTTACGTACAGAATAATATGAAATGCTCTGAGACCAGGTTGGGTAGAGGAGGAGAAGTAACAGAGTGGATAGAGGAGAAGAAGTAACATAGAGGGTAGAGGAGGAGAAGTAACAGAGAGGGTAGAGGAGGAGAAGTAACAGAGTGGGTAGCAGAGGAGAAGTAACAGAGTGGGCAGAGGAGGAGAAGTAACAGAGTGGATAGAGGAGTAGAAGTAACAGAGTGGATAGAGGAGAAGAAGTAACAGAGTGGGAAGAGGATAAGAAGTAACAGTGGGTAGAAGAGGGGAAGTAACAGAGTGGGTAGAGGAGGCAAAGTAACAGAGTGGGTAGAGGAGGAGAAGTAACAGAGTGGGTAGAAGAGGGGAAGTAACAGAGTGGTTAGAAGAGGGGAAGTAACAGAGTGGGAAGAAGAGGGGAAGTAACAGAGTGGGTAGAAGAGAATAAGTAACAGAGTGGGTAGAAGAGGGGAAGTAACAGAGTGGGTAGAAGAGGGGAAGTAACAGAGTGGGTAGAAGAGGGGAAGTAACAGAGTGGGTAGAGGAGGGGAAGTAACAGAGTGGGTAGAGGAGGAGAAGTAACAGAGTTGGTAGAGGAGGAGAAGTAACAGAGTGGGTAGAGGAGGAGAAGTAACAGAGTGGGTAGAAGAGGGGAAGTAACAGAGTGGGTAGAGGAGGAGAAGTGACAGAGTGGGTAGAGGAGGGGAAGTAACAGAGTGGGTAGAAGAGGGGAAGTAACAGAGTGGGTAGAGGAGGAGAAGTAACAGAGAGGGTAGAGGAGGAGAAGTAACAGAGTGGGTAGAAGAGGGGAAGTAACAGAGTGGGTAGAAGAGGGGAAGTAACAGAGTGGGTAGAGGAGGAGAAGTGACAGAGTGGGTAGAAGAGGGGAAGTAACAGAGTGGGTAGAGGAGGAGAAGTGACAGAGTGGGTAGAGGAGGGGAAGTAACAGAGTGGGTAGAAGAGGGGAAGTAACAGAGTGGGTAGAGGAGGAGAAGTAACAGAGTGGGTAGAAGAGGGGAAGTAACAGAGTGGGTAGAGGAGGAGAAGTGACAGAGTGGGTAGAGGAGTGATACAAGGGAAGGGTCAGACATATTTCTGGTCTGCGGCAGGAATTCCTGACCACATGATATCCAAAATCTCTTAAAAATACTAGAACATTCTGAAAACTTGGATGCCAGTAGAGGCCTATCAGGTGTGCTGGCCAAAGTCACTGTTGATAATGACTCTGCTGCTACCATTGCTAAGGGAGGAAATGTGTTATTTCTCTAAAGCTATGAAGATCTCAACTAGTCAAACTTAATGAGGGAAAACGGTGGACCGCACGTTTAGTGTGGGCCAGAGTCCAGTAGGGGCCTTTTAGGTGAGAACCCTCCCACCCCACCCACACACACACACACACCTCTCACATACACACACCCATACACACATACACACTTGTTCATGGATCAGTGTCCCGTCTATGTATCTGCCGTGAGGCAAGAATTTCACGTCAGCATTCCAGAATCCTCACCTCCATCTTCCAGACACAAGGGACAGATTCATCTTCCCTCTTACCATCCAGGTCTACATCTCCTTGGGTTGGGGATCCCCTGCTCAGAGCCTCTCAGTTCCACGGTGTAAAGTGACCCCAACAACATTCAATGGACTAATGTGGTTATCCTCTAGCAATGAGGACCATGAAGCATTCTTCCATCAGAAAAAATATATAATGATTTGCAAAGTGCCCAGAACCAAAGTGGACCATTATAAATAGTAAATCACATAAATAGTTAAAATAATATAATAAATAGTTAATCTTATGGGTTCTAATGGTTCCATTTCATCACATGATCAAACCCAGTCTCAACAGCCCAGGAAGTATGTGTTATAATTGGGTCATTTCTATGGGATCCCTTGCCCTGGGGGGAAAAAGAGGACTTTCATGGGGGTTCCATGTCCTGATTGGGCCCAGATGTAGGGTTTGTCCTCTGAGCATAACCAGGTGGGTCACCTGGTGCACTTTTACCGCGCAAGTCAGTCCCCAGATACTACCCTTGACTATACCAAGTCAGTCCCCAGATACTACCCTTGACTATACCAAGTCAGTCCCCAGATACTACCCTTGACTATACCAAGTCAGTCCCCAGATAATACTACCCTTGACTATACCAAGTCAGTCCCCAGATACTACCCTTGACTATACCAAGTCAGTCCCCAGATACTACCCTTGACTATACCAAGTCAGTCCCCAGATAATACTACCCTTGACTATACCAAGTCAGTCCCCAGATACTACCCTTGACTATACCAAGTCAGTCCCCAGATACTACCCTTGACTATACCAAGTCAGTCCCCAGATAATACTACCCTTGACTATACCAAGTCAGTCCACAGATCAGATCAAATCAAAGTTTTTTTTGTCACGTGTGCCGAATACAACAGGTGTAGGTAGACCTTACAGTGAAATGCTTCCTTACAGGCTCTAACAAATAGTGCAAAAAAGGTGTTCGGTGAACAATAGGTAAGTAAAGAAATAAAACAACAGTAAAAAGACTGGCTATGTACAGTAGAGAGGCTACAAAAGTAGCGAGGCTACATACAGACACCGGTTAGTCAGGCTGATTGAGGTAGTATGTACATGTAGATAGGGTTAAAGTGACTATTGCATATATGATGAACAGAGAGTAGCAGGAGTGTAAAATAGGGGTTTGCGGCTGGTGGGTGGCAGGACACAATGCAGATAGCCCGGTTAGCCAATGTGTGGGAGCACTGGTTTGTCGGGCCAATTGAGGTAGTATGTACATGAATGTATAGTTAAAGTGATTATGCATATATGATAAACAAAGAGTAGCAGCAGCGTAAAAAGAGGGTTTGGGGGGGTGGAGGAGGCACTCAATGCAAATAGTCCGGGTAACCATTTGGTTACCTGTTCAGGAGTCTTATGGCTCGGGGTTAAAAACTGTTGAGAAACCTTTTTGTCCTATACTTGGCACTCCGGTACCGCTTGCCATGACTAGGGTGGCTGGGGTCATTAACAATTCTTAGGGCCTTCCTCTGACAATGCCTGGTGTAGAGGTCCTGGATGGCAGGCAGCTTTGCCCCAGTGATGTACTGGGCCGTGCCAAATCCTAGTTGAGTAAAACCTAGTGGGGGGTTTTCGTGAAAGGCCACAATCTCTCAGCCTCCTGATGTTGAAGAGGCGCTGTCACCACATTGTCTGTGTGAGTGGATCATTTCAGTTTGTCGGTGATATGTACACCGAGGAACTTAAAACTTCCCACCTTCTACACTGCTGTCCCGTCGATGTGGATAGGGGGGTGCTCCCTTTGCTGTTTCTACGATCATCTCTTTTGTTTTGCTGACATTGAGTGAGAGGTCATTTTCCTGACACCACACTCCGAGGGCCCTCACCTCCTCCCTGTAGGCCGTCTCATCATTGTTGGTAATCAAGCCTAATGCTGTAGTGTCATCTGCAAACTTGATGATTGAGTTGGAGTCGTGCATGGCCACGCAGTCGTGGGTGAAAAGGGAGTACAGGAGAGGGCTGAGAACACACCCTTGTGGGGCCCCAGTGTTGAGGATCAGCGGAGTGGAGATGTTGTTCCTACCTTCACCAGCTGGGGGGCAGACCGTCAGGAAGTCCAGGACCCAGTTGCACTTAGTTGCACATGGACAAACAGACTGCAGGTGTAGAAGACCATGATACAGTTTGTCATTTATTTTAAAGTGGGCAGAGCAAAAAATAACCTGCTTAGTGTTAGTAGTCAGAGAGAGGTATTGAACTACACCTTCTGACACAGAGGAGAGTATTAAACTACACCTTCTGACACAGAGAATATTAAACTACACCTTCTGACACAGAGGATATTAAACTACACCTTCTGACACAGAGGATATTAAACTACACCTTCTGGAACAGAGGGGAGTATTAAACTACACCTTCTGACACAGAGGACGGTATTAAACTACACCTTCTGACACAGGGGAGAGTACTAAACTACACCTTCTGACACAGGGGAGAGTATTAAACTACACCTTCTGACACAGAGGACGGTATTAAACTACACCTTCTGACACAGGGGAGAGTACTAAACTACACCTTCTGACACAGGGGAGAGTATTAAACTACACTTTCTGACACAGAGGAGGGTATTAAACTACACCTTCTGACACAGAGGACGGTATTAAACTACACCTTCTGACACAGAGGACAGTATTAAACTACACCTTCTGACAGAGGAGGATATTAAACTACACCTTCTGGCGAGTAGACCACCCTGCATCTCACTGCTGGTTTGCTTCTGAAGCTAAGCAGGGTTGGTCCTGGTTGTGGATGGGAGACCAGATGCTGCTGGAAGTGGTGTTGGATGGCCAGTAGGAGGCACACTTTCCCCTGGTCTAAAGAAATATTGTATTAGTGCAGTGATTGGGGATGATGTCCTGTGTATGAATAACGTGTTTGACAGGTATAGACTGGTGGAAACATGCCTGATTCTTAACAGAGGTTAATGGAAAGGTAGCAGCACACTTTTAGGACTTCTCTTGGTTGGATAGAGTACATATCAATGTTCACAGAGAATGTGTTATCAAAGATAAGGAACTTCAACTCCCCCCTTACTTCCCCACCTCCTCTACCCTTATTCATGGAATGATGAGGCTGTCTCATTAACATTGATAGGATATATAGCATCCTGTTCACAGTAGAACTCTTTGGAGGTTTTGGCATGGTAGACTGAGTTCTACTAGACATCAGAACACTCTCTACAAGGGTCCTGTGTCAGGGCCGTAGAATGTTTCTACTAGACATCAGAACACTGTTTCTCTAGAAGGGTCCTGTGTCAGGGCTGTAGAATGTTTCTACTAGAGCTCAGAACACTGTCTCTCTAGAAGGGTCCTGTGTCAGGGCTGTAGAATGTTTCTACTAGAGCTCAGAACACTGTCTCTCTAGAAGGGTCCTGTGTCAGGGCTGTAGAATGTTTCTACTAGAGCTCAGAACACTGTCTCTCTAGAAGGGTCCTGTGTCAGGGCTGTAGAATGTTTCTACTAGAGCTCAGAACACTGTTTCTCTAGAAGGGTCCTGTGTCAGGGCTGTAGAATGTTTCTACTAGAGCTCAGAACACTGTCTCTCTAGAAGGGTCCTGTGTCAGGGCTGTAGAATGTTTCTACTAGACCTCAGAACACTGTTTCTCTAGAAGGGTCCTGTGTCAGGGCTGTAGAATGTTTCTACTAGAGCTCAGAACACTCTCTAGAAGGGTCCTGTGTCAGGGCTGTAGAATGTTTCTACTAGAGCTCAGAACACTGTCTCTCTAGAAGGGTCCTGTGTCAGGGCTGTAGAATGTTTCTACTAGACCTCAGAACACTGTCTCTCTAGAAGGGTCCTGTGTCAGGGCTGTAGAATGTTTCTACTAGACATCAGAACACTGTCTCTCTAGAAGGGTCCTGTGTCAGGGCTGTAGAATGTTTCTACTAGACATCAGAACACTGTCTCTCTACAAGGGTCCTGTGTCAGGGCTGTAGAATGTTTCTACTAGACATCAGAACACTGTCTCTCTAGAAGGGTCCTGTGTCAGGGCTGTAGAATGTTTCTACTAGAGCTCAGAACACTCTCTAGAAGGGTCCTGTGTCAGGGCTGTAGAATGTTTCTACTAGACATCAGAACACTGTCTCTCTAGAAGGGTCCTGTGTCAGGGCTGTAGAATGTTTCTACTAGACCTCAGAACACTGTCTCTCTAGAAGGGTTCTGTGTCAGGGCTGTAGAATGTTTCTACTAGAGCTCAGAACACTGTCTCTCTAGAAGGGTTCTGTGTCAGGGCTGTAGAATGTTTCTACTAGACATCAGAACACTGTCTCTCTAGAAGGGTCCTGTGTCAGGGCTGTAGAATGTTTCTACTAGAGCTCAGAACACTGTTTCTCTAGAAGGGTTCTGTGTCAGGGCTGTAGAATGTTTCTACTAGACATCAGAACACTGTTTCTCTAGAAGGGTTCTGTGTCAGGGCTGTAGAATGTTTCTACTAGACATCAGAACACTGTCTCTCTAGAAGGGTCCTGTGTCAGGGCTGTAGAATGTTTCTACTAGAGCTCAGAACACTGTCTCTCTAGAAGGGTCCTGTGTCAGGGCTGTAGAATGTTTCTACTAGAGCTCAGAACACTCTCTAGAAGGGTTCTGTGTCAGGGCTGTAGAATGTTTCTACTAGACCTCAGAACACTGTCTCTCTAGAAGGGTTCTGTGTCAGGGCTGTAGAATGTTTCTACTAGACATCAGAACACTGTCTCTCTAGAAGGGTTCTGTGTCAGGGCTGTAGAATGTTTCTACTAGAGCTCAGAACACTGTTTCTCTAGAAGGGTCCTGTGTCAGGGCTGTAGAATGTTTCTACTAGACCTCAAAACACTGTCTCTCTAGAAGGGTTCTGTGTCAGGGCTGTAGAATGTTTCTACTAGACATCAGAACACTGTCTCTCTAGAAGGGTTCTGTGTCAGGGCTGTAGAATGTTTCTACTAGAGCTCAGAACACTGTCTCTCTAGAAGGGTTCTGTGTCAGGGCTGTAGAATGTTTCTACTAGACCTCAGAACACTGTCTCTCTAGAAGGGTCCTGTGTCAGGGCTGTAGAATGTTTCTACTAGACCTCAGAACACTGTCTCTCTAGAAGGGTCCTGTGTCAGGGCTGTAGAATGTTTCTACTAGAGCTCAGAACACTGTCTCTCTAGAAGGGTCCTGTGTCAGGGCTGTAGAATGTTTCTACTAGAGCTCAGAACACTGTTTCTCTAGAAGGGTTCTGTGTCAGGGCTGTAGAATGTTTCTACTAGACATCAGAACACTGTTTCTCTAGAAGGGTTCTGTATCAGGGCTGTAGAATGTTTCTACTAGAGCTCAGAATACTGTCTCTCTAGAAGGGTCCTGTGTCAGGGCTGTATAATGTTTCTACTAGACATCAGAACACTGTCTCTCTAGAAGGGTCCTGTGTCAGGGCTGTAGAATGTTTCTGCTAGACCTCAGAACACTGTCTCTCTAGAAGGGTCCTGTGTCAGGGCTGTAGAATGTTTCTACTAGACCTCAGAACACTGTCTCTCTAGAAGGGTTCTGTGTCAGGGCTGTAGAATGTTTCTACTAGAGCTCAGAACACTGTCTCTCTAGAAGGGTTCTGTGTCAGGGCTGTAGAATGTTTCTACTAGAGCTCAGAACACTGTCTCTCTAGAAGGGTTCTGTGTCAGGGCTGTAGAATGTTTCTACTAGACATCAGAACACTGTCTCTCTAGAAGGGTCCTGTGTCAGGGCTGTAGAATGTTTCTACTAGAGCTCAGAACACTGTCTCTCTAGAAGGGTCCTGTGTCAGGGCTGTAGAATGTTTCTACTAGAGCTCAGAACACTCTCTAGAAGGGTTCTGTGTCAGGGCTGTAGAATGTTTCTACTAGACCTCAGAACACTGTCTCTCTAGAAGGGTTCTGTGTCAGGGCTGTAGAATGTTTCTACTAGACATCAGAACACTGTCTCTCTAGAAGGGTTCTGTGTCAGGGCTGTAGAATGTTTCTACTAGAGCTCAGAACACTGTTTCTCTAGAAGGGTCCTGTGTCAGGGCTGTAGAATGTTTCTACTAGACCTCAAAACACTGTCTCTCTAGAAGGGTTCTGTGTCAGGGCTGTAGAATGTTTCTACTAGACATCAGAACACTGTCTCTCTAGAAGGGTTCTGTGTCAGGGCTGTAGAATGTTTCTACTAGAGCTCAGAACACTGTCTCTCTAGAAGGGTTCTGTGTCAGGGCTGTAGAATGTTTCTACTAGACCTCAGAACACTGTCTCTCTAGAAGGGTCCTGTGTCAGGGCTGTAGAATGTTTCTACTAGACCTCAGAACACTGTCTCTCTAGAAGGGTCCTGTGTCAGGGCTGTAGAATGTTTCTACTAGAGCTCAGAACACTGTCTCTCTAGAAGGGTCCTGTGTCAGGGCTGTAGAATGTTTCTACTAGAGCTCAGAACACTGTCTCTCTAGAAGGGTCCTGTGTCAGGGCTGTAGAATGTTTCTACTAGAGCTCAGAACACTGTTTCTCTAGAAGGGTCCTGTGTCAGGGCTGTAGAATGTTTCTACTAGAGCTCAGAACACTGTCTTTCTAGAAGGGTCCTGTGTCAGGGCTGTAGAATGTTTCTACTAGACCTCAGAACACTGTTTCTCTAGAAGGGTCCTGTGTCAGGGCTGTAGAATGTTTCTACTAGAGCTCAGAACACTCTCTAGAAGGGTTCTGTGTCAGGGCTGTATAATGTTTCTACTAGACATCAGAACACTGTCTCTCTAGAAGGGTCCTGTGTCAGGGCTGTAGAATGTTTCTGATAGACCTCAGAACACTGTCTCTCTAGAAGGGTCCTGTGTCAGGGCTGTAGAATGTTTCTACTAGACATCAGAACACTGTCTCTCTAGAAGGGTTCTGTGTCAGGGCTGTAGAATGTTTCTACTAGAGCTCAGAACACTGTTTCTCTAGAAGGGTCCTGTGTCAGGGCTGTAGAATGTTTCTACTAGACCTCAAAACACTGTCTCTCTAGAAGGGTTCTGTGTCAGGGCTGTAGAATGTTTCTACTAGACATCAGAACACTGTCTCTCTAGAAGGGTTCTGTGTCAGGGCTGTAGAATGTTTCTACTAGAGCTCAGAACACTGTCTCTCTAGAAGGGTTCTGTGTCAGGGCTGTAGAATGTTTCTACTAGACCTCAGAACACTGTCTCTCTAGAAGGGTCCTGTGTCAGGGCTGTAGAATGTTTCTACTAGACCTCAGAACACTGTCTCTCTAGAAGGGTCCTGTGTCAGGGCTGTAGAATGTTTCTACTAGAGCTCAGAACACTGTCTCTCTAGAAGGGTCCTGTGTCAGGGCTGTAGAATGTTTCTACTAGAGCTCAGAACACTGTTTCTCTAGAAGGGTTCTGTGTCAGGGCTGTAGAATGTTTCTACTAGACATCAGAACACTGTTTCTCTAGAAGGGTTCTGTATCAGGGCTGTAGAATGTTTCTACTAGAGCTCAGAATACTGTCTCTCTAGAAGGGTCCTGTGTCAGGGCTGTATAATGTTTCTACTAGACATCAGAACACTGTCTCTCTAGAAGGGTCCTGTGTCAGGGCTGTAGAATGTTTCTGCTAGACCTCAGAACACTGTCTCTCTAGAAGGGTCCTGTGTCAGGGCTGTAGAATGTTTCTACTAGACCTCAGAACACTGTCTCTCTAGAAGGGTTCTGTGTCAGGGCTGTAGAATGTTTCTACTAGAGCTCAGAACACTGTCTCTCTAGAAGGGTTCTGTGTCAGGGCTGTAGAATGTTTCTACTAGAGCTCAGAACACTGTCTCTCTAGAAGGGTTCTGTGTCAGGGCTGTAGAATGTTTCTACTAGACATCAGAACACTGTCTCTCTAGAAGGGTCCTATGTCAGGGCTGTAGAATGTTTCTACTAGAGCTCAGAACACTGTCTCTCTAGAAGGGTCCTGTGTCAGGGCTGTAGAATGTTTCTACTAGAGCTCAGAACACTCTCTAGAAGGGTTCTGTGTCAGGGCTGTAGAATGTTTCTACTAGACCTCAGAACACTGTCTCTCTAGAAGGGTTCTGTGTCAGGGCTGTAGAATGTTTCTACTAGACATCAGAACACTGTCTCTCTAGAAGGGTTCTGTGTCAGGGCTGTAGAATGTTTCTACTAGAGCTCAGAACACTGTTTCTCTAGAAGGGTCCTGTGTCAGGGCTGTAGAATGTTTCTACTAGACCTCAAAACACTGTCTCTCTAGAAGGGTTCTGTGTCAGGGCTGTAGAATGTTTCTACTAGACATCAGAACACTGTCTCTCTAGAAGGGTTCTGTGTCAGGGCTGTAGAATGTTTCTACTAGAGCTCAGAACACTGTCTCTCTAGAAGGGTTCTGTGTCAGGGCTGTAGAATGTTTCTACTAGACCTCAGAACACTGTCTCTCTAGAAGGGTCCTGTGTCAGGGCTGTAGAATGTTTCTACTAGACCTCAGAACACTGTCTCTCTAGAAGGGTCCTGTGTCAGGGCTGTAGAATGTTTCTACTAGAGCTCAGAACACTGTCTCTCTAGAAGGGTCCTGTGTCAGGGCTGTAGAATGTTTCTACTAGAGCTCAGAACACTGTCTCTCTAGAAGGGTCCTGTGTCAGGGCTGTAGAATGTTTCTACTAGAGCTCAGAACACTGTTTCTCTAGAAGGGTCCTGTGTCAGGGCTGTAGAATGTTTCTACTAGAGCTCAGAACACTGTCTTTCTAGAAGGGTCCTGTGTCAGGGCTGTAGAATGTTTCTACTAGACCTCAGAACACTGTTTCTCTAGAAGGGTCCTGTGTCAGGGCTGTAGAATGTTTCTACTAGAGCTCAGAACACTCTCTAGAAGGGTTCTGTGTCAGGGCTGTATAATGTTTCTACTAGACATCAGAACACTGTCTCTCTAGAAGGGTCCTGTGTCAGGGCTGTAGAATGTTTCTGATAGACCTCAGAACACTGTCTCTCTAGAAGGGTCCTGTGTCAGGGCTGTAGAATGTTTCTACTAGACCTCAGAACACTGTTTCTCTAGAAGGGTTCTGTATCAGGGCTGTAGAATGTTTCTACTAGAGCTCCGAATACTGTCTCTCTAGAAGGGTCCTGTGTCAGGGCTGTATAATGTTTCTACTAGACATCAGAACACTGTCTCTCTAGAAGGGTCCTGTGTCAGGGCTGTAGAATGTTTCTGCTAGACCTCAGAACACTGTCTCTCTAGAAGGGTCCTGTGTCAGGGCTGTAGAATGTTTCTACTAGAGCTCAGAACACTCTCTAGAAGGGTTCTGTGTCAGGGCTGTAGAATGTTTCTACTAGACCTCAGAACACTGTCTCTCTAGAAGGGTTCTGTGTCAGGGCTGTAGAATGTTTCTACTAGACATCAGAACACTGTCTCTCTAGAAGGGTTCTGTGTCAGGGCTGTAGAATGTTTCTACTAGAGCTCAGAACACTGTTTCTCTAGAAGGGTCCTGTGTCAGGGCTGTAGAATGTTTCTACTAGACCTCAAAACACTGTCTCTCTAGAAGGGTTCTGTGTCAGGGCTGTAGAATGTTTCTACTAGACATCAGAACACTGTCTCTCTAGAAGGGTTCTGTGTCAGGGCTGTAGAATGTTTCTACTAGAGCTCAGAACACTGTCTCTCTAGAAGGGTTCTGTGTCAGGGCTGTAGAATGTTTCTACTAGACCTCAGAACACTGTCTCTCTAGAAGGGTCCTGTGTCAGGGCTGTAGAATGTTTCTACTAGACCTCAGAACACTGTCTCTCTAGAAGGGTCCTGTGTCAGGGCTGTAGAATGTTTCTACTAGAGCTCAGAACACTGTCTCTCTAGAAGGGTCCTGTGTCAGGGCTGTAGAATGTTTCTACTAGAGCTCAGAACACTGTCTCTCTAGAAGGGTCCTGTGTCAGGGCTGTAGAATGTTTCTACTAGAGCTCAGAACACTGTTTCTCTAGAAGGGTCCTGTGTCAGGGCTGTAGAATGTTTCTACTAGAGCTCAGAACACTGTCTCTCTAGAAGGGTCCTGTGTCAGGGCTGTAGAATGTTTCTACTAGACCTCAGAACACTGTTTCTCTAGAAGGGTCCTGTGTCAGGGCTGTAGAATGTTTCTACTAGAGCTCAGAACACTCTCTAGAAGGGTTCTGTGTCAGGGCTGTATAATGTTTCTACTAGACATCAGAACACTGTCTCTCTAGAAGGGTCCTGTGTCAGGGCTGTAGAATGTTTCTGATAGACCTCAGAACACTGTCTCTCTAGAAGGGTCCTGTGTCAGGGCTGTAGAATGTTTCTACTAGACCTCAGAACACTGTTTCTCTAGAAGGGTTCTGTATCAGGGCTGTAGAATGTTTCTACTAGAGCTCAGAATACTGTCTCTCTAGAAGGGTCCTGTGTCAGGGCTGTATAATGTTTCTACTAGACATCAGAACACTGTCTCTCTAGAAGGGTCCTGTGTCAGGGCTGTAGAATGTTTCTGCTAGACCTCAGAACACTGTCTCTCTAGAAGGGTCCTGTGTCAGGGCTGTAGAATGTTTCTACTAGACCTCAGAACACTGTCTCTCTAGAAGGGTTCTGTGTCAGGGCTGTAGAATGTTTCTACTAGAGCTCAGAACACTGTCTCTCTAGAAGGGTTCTGTGTCAGGGCTGTAGAATGTTTCTACTAGAGCTCAGAACACTGTCTCTCTAGAAGGGTTCTGTGTCAGGGCTGTAGAATGTTTCTACTAGACATCAGAACACTGTCTCTCTAGAAGGGTCCTGTGTCAGGGCTGTAGAATGTTTCTACTAGACCTCAGAACACTGTCTCTCTAGAAGGGTCCTGTGTCAGGGCTGTAGAATGTTTCTACTAGAGCTCAGAACACTCTCTAGAAGGGTTCTGTGTCAGGGCTGTAGAATGTTTCTACTAGACCTCAGAACACTGTCTCTCTAGAAGGGTTCTGTGTCAGGGCTGTAGAATGTTTCTACTAGACATCAGAACACTGTCTCTCTAGAAGGGTTCTGTGTCAGGGCTGTAGAATGTTTCTACTAGAGCTCAGAACACTGTTTCTCTAGAAGGGTCCTGTGTCAGGGCTGTAGAATGTTTCTACTAGACCTCAAAACACTGTCTCTCTAGAAGGGTTCTGTGTCAGGGCTGTAGAATGTTTCTACTAGACATCAGAACACTGTCTCTCTAGAAGGGTTCTGTGTCAGGGCTGTAGAATGTTTCTACTAGAGCTCAGAACACTGTCTCTCTAGAAGGGTTCTGTGTCAGGGCTGTAGAATGTTTCTACTAGACCTCAGAACACTGTCTCTCTAGAAGGGTCCTGTGTCAGGGCCTTAGAATGTTTCTACTAGACCTCAGAACACTGTCTCTCTAGAAGGGTTCTGTGTCAGGGCTGTAGAATGTTTCTACTAGACATCAGAACACTGTCTCTCTAGAAGGGTTCTGTGTCAGGGCTGTAGAATGTTTCTACTAGAGCTCAGAACACTGTTTCTCTAGAAGGGTCCTGTGTCAGGGCTGTAGAATGTTTCTACTAGACCTCAAAACACTGTCTCTCTAGAAGGGTTCTGTGTCAGGGCTGTAGAATGTTTCTACTAGACATCAGAACACTGTCTCTCTAGAAGGGTTCTGTGTCAGGGCTGTAGAATGTTTCTACTAGACCTCAGAACACTGTCTCTCTAGAAGGGTCCTGTGTCAGGGCTGTAGAATGTTTCTACTAGACCTCAGAACACTGTCTCTCTAGAAGGGTCCTGTGTCAGGGCTGTAGAATGTTTCTACTAGAGCTCAGAACACTGTCTCTCTAGAAGGGTCCTGTGTCAGGGCTGTAGAATGTTTCTACTAGAGCTCAGAACACTGTCTCTCTAGAAGGGTCCTGTGTCAGGGCTGTAGAATGTTTCTACTAGAGCTCAGAACACTGTTTCTCTAGAAGGGTCCTGTGTCAGGGCTGTAGAATGTTTCTACTAGAGCTCAGAACACTGTCTCTCTAGAAGGGTCCTGTATCAGGGCTGTAGAATGTTTCTACTAGACCTCAGAACACTGTTTCTCTAGAAGGGTCCTGTGTCAGGGCTGTAGAATGTTTCTACTAGAGCTCAGAACACTCTCTAGAAGGGTTCTGTGTCAGGGCTGTATAATGTTTCTACTAGACATCAGAACACTGTCTCTCTAGAAGGGTCCTGTGTCAGGGCTGTAGAATGTTTCTGATAGACCTCAGAACACTGTCTCTCTAGAAGGGTCCTGTGTCAGGGCTGTAGAATGTTTCTACTAGACCTCAGAACACTGTTTCTCTAGAAGGGTTCTGTATCAGGGCTGTAGAATGTTTCTACTAGAGCTCAGAATACTGTCTCTCTAGAAGGGTCCTGTGTCAGGGCTGTATAATGTTTCTACTAGACATCAGAACACTGTCTCTCTAGAAGGGTCCTGTGTCAGGGCTGTAGAATGTTTCTGCTAGACCTCAGAACACTGTCTCTCTAGAAGGGTCCTGTGTCAGGGCTGTAGAATGTTTCTACTAGACCTCAGAACACTGTCTCTCTAGAAGGGTTCTGTGTCAGGGCTGTAGAATGTTTCTACTAGAGCTCAGAACACTGTCTCTCTAGAAGGGTTCTGTGTCAGGGCTGTAGAATGTTTCTACTAGAGCTCAGAACACTGTCTCTCTAGAAGGGTTCTGTGTCAGGGCTGTAGAATGTTTCTACTAGACATCAGAACACTGTCTCTCTAGAAGGGTCCTGTGTCAGGGCTGTAGAATGTTTCTACTAGACCTCAGAACACTGTTTCTCTAGAAGGGTCCTGTGTCAGGGCTGTAGAATGTTTCTACTAGAGCTCAGAACACTCTCTAGAAGGGTTCTGTGTCAGGGCTGTAGAATGTTTCTACTAGACCTCAGAACACTGTCTCTCTAGAAGGGTTCTGTGTCAGGGCTGTAGAATGTTTCTACTAGACATCAGAACACTGTCTCTCTAGAAGGGTTCTGTGTCAGGGCTGTAGAATGTTTCTACTAGAGCTCAGAACACTGTTTCTCTAGAAGGGTCCTGTGTCAGGGCTGTAGAATGTTTCTACTAGACCTCAAAACACTGTCTCTCTAGAAGGGTTCTGTGTCAGGGCTGTAGAATGTTTCTACTAGACATCAGAACACTGTCTCTCTAGAAGGGTTCTGTGTCAGGGCTGTAGAATGTTTCTACTAGAGCTCAGAACACTGTCTCTCTAGAAGGGTTCTGTGTCAGGGCTGTAGAATGTTTCTACTAGACCTCAGAACACTGTCTCTCTAGAAGGGTCCTGTGTCAGGGCCTTAGAATGTTTCTACTAGACCTCAGAACACTGTCTCTCTAGAAGGGTCCTGTGTCAGGGCTGTAGAATGTTTCTACTAGAGCTCAGAACACTGTCTCTCTAGAAGGGTCCTGTGTCAGGGCTGTAGAATTTTTCTACTAGAGCTCAGAACACTGTCTCTCTAGAAGGGTCCTGTGTCAGGGCTGTAGAATGTTTCTACTAGAGCTCAGAACACTGTTTCTCTAGAAGGGTCCTGTGTCAGGGCTGTAGAATGTTTCTACTAGAGCTCAGAACACTGTCTCTCTAGAAGGGTTCTGTGTCAGGGCTGTAGAATGTTTCTACTAGACCTCAGAACACTGTCTCTCTAGAAGGGTCCTGTGTCAGGGCCTTAGAATGTTTCTACTAGACCTCAGAACACTGTCTCTCTAGAAGGGTCCTGTGTCAGGGCTGTAGAATGTTTCTACTAGAGCTCAGAACACTGTCTCTCTAGAAGGGTCCTGTGTCAGGGCTGTAGAATTTTTCTACTAGAGCTCAGAACACTGTCTCTCTAGAAGGGTCCTGTGTCAGGGCTGTAGAATGTTTCTACTAGAGCTCAGAACACTGTTTCTCTAGAAGGGTCCTGTGTCAGGGCTGTAGAATGTTTCTACTAGAGCTCAGAACACTGTCTCTCTAGAAGGGTCCTGTGTCAGGGCTGTAGAATGTTTCTACTAGACCTCAGAACACTGTTTCTCTAGAAGGGTCCTGTGTCAGGGCTGTAGAATGTTTCTACTAGAGCTCAGAACACTCTCTAGAAGGGTTCTGTGTCAGGGCTGTATAATGTTTCTACTAGACATCAGAACACTGTCTCTCTAGAAGGGTCCTGTGTCAGGGCTGTAGAATGTTTCTGATAGACCTCAGAACACTGTCTCTCTAGAAGGGTCCTGTGTCAGGGCTGTAGAATGTTTCTACTAGACCTCAGAACACTGTCTCTCTAGAAGGGTCCTGTGTCAGGGCTGTAGAATGTTTCTACTAGACCTCAGAACACTGTCTCTCTAGAAGGGTCCTGTGTCAGGGCTGTAGAATGTTTCTACTAGACATCAGAACACTGTCTCTCTAGAAGGGTCCTGTGTCAGGGCTGTAGAATGTTTCTACTAGACATCAGAACACTGTCTCTCTACAAGGGTCCTGTGTCAGGGCTGTAGAATGTTTCTACTAGACATCAGAACACTGTCTCTCTAGAAGGGTCCTGTGTCAGGGCTGTAGAATGTTTCTACTAGAGCTCAGAACACTCTCTAGAAGGGTCCTGTGTCAGGGCTGTAGAATGTTTCTACTAGACATCAGAACACTGTCTCTCTAGAAGGGTCCTGTGTCAGGGCTGTAGAATGTTTCTACTAGACCTCAGAACACTGTCTCTCTAGAAGGGTTCTGTGTCAGGGCTGTAGAATGTTTCTACTAGAGCTCAGAACACTGTCTCTCTAGAAGGGTTCTGTGTCAGGGCTGTAGAATGTTTCTACTAGACATCAGAACACTGTCTCTCTAGAAGGGTCCTGTGTCAGGGCTGTAGAATGTTTCTACTAGACCTCAGAACACTGTTTCTCTAGAAGGGTTCTGTGTCAGGGCTGTAGAATGTTTCTACTAGACATCAGAACACTGTTTCTCTAGAAGGTTTCTGTATCAGGGCTGTAGAATGTTTCTACTAGAGCTCAGAACACTGTCTCTCTAGAAGGGTCCTGTGTCAGGGCTGTATAATGTTTCTACTAGACATCAGAACACTGTCTCTCTAGAAGGGTCCTGTGTCAGGGCTGTAGAATGTTTCTGCTAGACCTCAGAACACTGTCTCTCTAGAAGGGTCCTGTGTCAGGGCTGTAGAATGTTTCTACTAGACCTCAGAACACTGTCTCTCTAGAAGGGTTCTGTGTCAGGGCTGTAGAATGTTTCTACTAGAGCTCAGAACACTGTCTCTCTAGAAGGGTTCTGTGTCAGGGCTGTAGAATGTTTCTACTAGAGCTCAGAACACTGTCTCTCTAGAAGGGTTCTGTGTCAGGGCTGTAGAATGTTTCTACTAGACATCAGAACACTGTCTCTCTAGAAGGGTCCTGTGTCAGGGCTGTAGAATGTTTCTACTAGACATCAGAACACTGTCTCTCTAGAAGGGTCCTGTGTCAGGGCTGTAGAATGTTTCTACTAGACCTCAGAACACTGTCTCTCTAGAAGGGTCCTGTGTCAGGGCTGTAGAATGTTTCTACTAGAGCTCAGAACACTCTCTAGAAAGGTCCTGTGTCTGGGCTGTAGAATGTTTCTACTAGAGCTCAGAACACTGTCTCTCTAGAAGGGTCCTGTGTCAGGGCTGTAGAATGTTTCTACTAGACCTCAGAACACTGTCTCTCTAGAAGGGTCCTGTGTCAGGGCTGTAGAATGTTTCTACTAGACATCAGAACACTGTCTCTCTAGAAGGGTCCTGTGTCAGGGCTGTAGAATGTTTCTACTAGACATCAGAACACTGTCTCTCTACAAGGGTCCCGTGTCAGGGCTGTAGAATGTTTCTACTAGACATCAGAACACTGTCTCTCTAGAAGGGTCCTGTGTCAGGGCTGTAGAATGTTTCTACTAGAGCTCAGAACACTCTCTAGAAGGGTCCTGTGTCAGGGCTGTAGAATGTTTCTACTAGACATCAGAACACTGTCTCTCTAGAAGGGTCCTGTGTCAGGGCTGTAGAATGTTTCTACTAGACCTCAGAACACTGTCTCTCTAGAAGGGTTCTGTGTCAGGGCTGTAGAATGTTTCTGCTAGAGCTCAGAACACTGTCTCTCTAGAAGGGTTCTGTGTCAGGGCTGTAGAATGTTTCTACTAGACATCAGAACACTGTCTCTCTAGAAGGGTCCTGTGTCAGGGCTGTAGAATGTTTCTACTAGACATCAGAACACTGTCTCTCTAGAAGGGTCCTGTGTCAGGGCTGTAGAATGTTTCTGATAGACCTCAGAACACTGTCTCTCTAGAAGGGTCCTGTGTCAGGGCTGTAGAATGTTTCTACTAGACCTCAGAACACTGTCTCTCTAGAAGGGTCCTGTGTCAGGGCTGTAGAATGTTTCTACTAGAGCTCAGAACACTGTCTCTCTAGAAGGGTCCTGTGTCAGGGCTGTAGAATGTTTCTACTAGAGCTCAGAACACTGTCTCTCTAGAAGGGTTCTGTGTCAGGGCTGTAGAATGTTTCTACTAGACCTCAGAACACTGTCTCTCTAGAAGGGTCCTGTGTCAGGGCTGTAGAATGTTTCTACTAGACATCAGAACACTGTCTCTCTACAAGGGTCCTGTGTCAGGGCTGTAGAATGTTTCTACTAGACATCAGAACACTGTCTCTCTAGAAGGGTCCTGTGTCAGGGCTGTAGAATGTTTCTACTAGACATCAGAACACTGTCTCTCTAGAAGGGTCCTGTGTCAGGGCTGTAGAATGTTTCTACTAGACCTCAGAACACTGTCTCTCTAGAAGGGTCCTGTGTCAGGGCTGTAGAATGTTTCTACTAGAGCTCAGAACACTCTCTAGAAGGGTCCTGTGTCAGGGCTGTAGAATGTTTCTACTAGAGCTCAGAACACTGTCTCTCTAGAAGGGTCCTGTGTCAGGGCTGTAGAATGTTTCTGATAGACCTCAGAACACTGTCTCTCTAGAAGGGTCCTTTGTCAGGGCTGTAGAATGTTTCTACTAGAGCTCAGAACACTGTCTCTCTAGAAGGGTTCTGTGTCAGGGCTGTAGAATGTTTCTACTAGACCTCAGAACACTGTCTCTCTAGAAGGGTCCTGTGTCAGGGCTGTAGAATGTTTCTACTAGACATCAGAAAACTGTCTCTCTACAAGGGTCCTGTGTCAGGGCTGTAGAATGTTTCTACTAGACATCAGAACACTGTCTCTCTAGAAGGGTCCTGTGTCAGGGCTGTAGAATGTTTCTACTAGACATCAGAACACTGTCTCTCTAGAAGGGTCCTGTGTCAGGGCTGTAGAATGTTTCTACTAGACCTCAGAACACTGTCTCTCTAGAAGGGTCCTGTGTCAGGGCTGTAGAATGTTTCTATTAGAGCTCAGAACACTCTCTAGAAGGGTCCTGTGTCAGGGCTGTAGAATGTTTCTACTAGAGCTCAGAACACTGTCTCTCTAGAAGGGTCCTGTGTCAGGGCTGTAGAATGTTTCTACTAGACCTCAGAACACTGTCTCTCTAGAAGGGTCCTGTGTCAGGGCTGTAGAATGTTTCTACTAGACATCAGAACACTGTCTCTCTAGAAGGGTCCTGTGTCAGGGCTGTAGAATGTTTCTACTAGACATCAGAACACTGTCTCTCTACAAGGGTCCTGTGTCAGGGCTGTAGAATGTTTCTACTAGACATCAGAACACTGTCTCTCTAGAAGGGTCCTGTGTCAGGGCTGTAGAATGTTTCTACTAGAGCTCAGAACACTCTCTAGAAGGGTCCTGTGTCAGGGCTGTAGAATGTTTCTACTAGACATCAGAACACTGTCTCTCTAGAAGGGTCCTGTGTCAGGGCTGTAGAATGTTTCTACTAGACCTCAGATCACTGTCTCTCTAGAAGGGTTCTGTGTCAGGGCTGTAGAATGTTTCTACTAGAGCTCAGAACACTGTCTCTCTAGAAGGGTTCTGTGTCATGGCTGTAGAATGTTTCTACTAGACATCAGAACACTGTCTCTCTAGAAGGGTCCTGTGTCAGGGCTGTAGAATGTTTCTACTAGAGCTCAGAACACTGTCTCTCTAGAAGGGTCCTGTGTCAGGGCTGTATAATGTTTCTACTAGACATCAGAACACTGTCTCTCTAGAAGGGTCCTGTGTCAGGGCTGTAGAATGTTTCTGATAGACCTCAGAACACTGTCTCTCTAGAAGGGTCCTGTGTCAGGGCTGTAGAATGTTTCTACTAGACCTCAGAACACTGTCTCTCTAGAAGGGTCCTGTGTCAGGGCTGTAGAATGTTTCTACTAGACCTCAGAACACTGTCTCTCTAGAAGGGTCCTGTGTCAGGGCTGTAGAATGTTTCTACTAGACCTCAGAACACTGTCTCTCTAGAAGGGTCCTGTGTCAGGGCTGTAGAATGTTTCTACTAGAGCTCAGAACACTCTCTAGAAGGGTTCTGTGTCAGGGCTGTAGAATGTTTCTACTAGACCTCAGAACACTGTCTCTCTAGAAGGGTTCTGTGTCAGGGCTGTAGAATGTTTCTACTAGACCTCAGAACACTGTCTCTCTAGAAGGGTCCTGTGTCAGGGCTGTAGAATGTTTCTACTAGACATCAGAACACTGTCTCTCTACAAGGGTCCTGTGTCAGGGCTGTAGAATGTTTCTACTAGACATCAGAACACTGTCTCTCTACAAGGGTCCTGTGTCAGGGCTGTAGAATGTTTCTACTAGACATCAGAACACTGTCTCTCTAGAAGGGTCCTGTGTCAGGGCTGTAGAATGTTTCTACTAGACCTCAGAACACTGTCTCTCTAGAAGGGTCCTGTGTCAGGGCTGTAGAATGTTTCTATTAGAGCTCAGAACACTCTCTAGAAGGGTCCTCTGTCAGGGCTGTAGAATGTTTCTACTAGAGCTCAGAACACTGTCTCTCTAGAAGGGTCCTGTGTCAGGGCTGTAGAATGTTTCTACTAGACCTCAGAACACTGTCTCTCTAGAAGGGTCCTGTGTCAGGGCTGTAGAATGTTTCTACTAGACCTCAGAACACTGTCTCTCTAGAAGGGTCCTGTGTCAGGGCTGTAGAATGTTTCTACTAGACATCAGAACACTGTCTCTCTACAAGGGTCCTGTGTCAGGGCTGTAGAATGTTTCTACTAGACATCAGAACACTGTCTCTCTAGAAGGGTCCTGTGTCAGGGCTGTAGAATGTTTCTACTAGAGCTCAGAACACTCTCTAGAAGGGTCCTGTGTCAGGGCTGTAGAATGTTTCTACTAGACATCAGAACACTGTCTCTCTAGAAGGGTCCTGTGTCAGGGCTGTAGAATGTTTCTGATAGACCTCAGAACACTGTCTCTCTAGAAGGGTCCTGTGTCAGGGCTGTAGAATGTTTCTACTAGACCTCAGAACACTGTCTCTCTAGAAGGGTCCTGTGTCAGGGCTGTAGAATGTTTCTACTAGACATCAGAACACTGTCTCTCTAGAAGGGTCCTGTGTCAGGGCTGTAGAATGTTTCTACTAGACATCAGAACACTGTCTCTCTAGAAGGGTCCTGTGTCAGGGCTGTAGAATGTTTCTACTAGAGCTCAGAACACTCTCTAGAAGGGTCCTGTGTCAGGGCTGTAGAATGTTTCTACTAGACATCAGAACACTGTCTCTCTAGAAGGGTCCTGTGTCAGGGCTGTAGAATGTTTCTGCTAGAACTCAGAACACTGTCTCTCTAGAAGGGTTCTGTGTCAGGGCTGTAGAATGTTTCTACTAGAGCTCAGAACACTGTCTCTCTAGAAGGGTTCTGTGTCAGGGCTGTAGAATGTTTCTACTAGACATCAGAACACTGTCTCTCTAGAAGGGTCCTGTGTCAGGGCTGTAGAATGTTTCTACTAGACCTCAGAACACTGTTTCTCTAGAAGGGTTCTGTGTCAGGGCTGTAGAATGTTTCTACTAGACATCAGAACACTGTTTCTCTAGAAGGGTTCTGTATCAGGGCTGTAGAATGTTTCTACTAGAGCTCAGAACACTGTCTCTCTAGAAGGGTCCTGTGTCAGGGCTGTATAATGTTTCTACTAGACATCAGAACACTGTCTCTCTAGAAGGGTCCTGTGTCAGGGCTGTAGAATGTTTCTACTAGAGCTCAGAACACTCTCTAGAAGGGTCCTGTGTCAGGGCTGTAGAATGTTTCTACTAGAGCTCAGAACACTGTCTCTCTAGAAGGGTCCTGTGTCAGGGCTGTGGAACGTATCATTTCAACACGTTTTGCTCTTCATCATCCCTCAGACCTGGGCTTCTTACTCCCACTGGAAACAATGTGATGTCACTTCACAGAACATGGAAACACACTCCTAAAGAGTAGAAACAGTAGGCCAGCTCCTCACCCCAAGGGACAGAGGAGGTATGCAAGTGTGTAATTATTCCCCAGCTGAACTCAAGGCGCATGGTGTCGATGAAGTGCCATGGAATGTGCGGTGAGCGATTTGAACACAATGCTAGTTCTGAGTGCTGGTGGCCTGGTTCTGAATTATTTCCATGGCATTTGAAGTGACAGCAATTTCCTGCGTCTATAGACAGACAATCTGTCTTCCTGTCTCTATTGAGACTCTATGGGACAGAAGAGCTGTCTTCCGGACTCCATTGAGACTCTATGGGACAGAAGAGCTGTCTCACTGTCTCTATAGAGACTCTATGGGATAGAAGAGCTGTCTCCCTGTCTCTATTGAGACTCTATGGGACAGAAGAGCTGTCTTCCGGTCTCTATTGAGACTCTATGGGACAGAAGAGCTGTCTTCCGGTCTCTATTGAGACTCTATGGGACAGAAGAGCTGTCTCCCTGTCTCTGTAGAGACTCTATGGGACAGAAGAGCTGTCTCCCTGTCTCTATAGAGATTCTATGGGACAGAAGAGCTGTCTTCCTGTCTCTATAGAGACTCTATGGGACAGAATAGCTGTCTCCCTGTCTCTATAGAGACTCTATGGGACAGAAGAGCTGTCTCCCTATCTCTATAGAGACTCTATGGGACAGAAGAGCTGTCTTCCTGTCTCTATAGAGACTCTATGGGACAGAAGAGCTGTCTCCCTGTCTCTATGGAGACTCTATGGGACAGAAGAGCTGTCTCCCTGTCTCTATAGAGACTCTATGGGACAGAAGAGCTGTCTCCCAATCTCTATAGAGACTCTATGGGACAGAAGAGCTGTCTTCCTGTCTCTATAGAGACTCTATGGGACAGAAGAGCTGTCTCCCTGTCTCTATAGAGACTCTATGGGACAGAAGAGCTGTCTCCCTGTCTATATAGAGACTCTATGGGACAGAAGAGCTGTCTTCCTGTCTCTATAGAGACTCTATGGGACAGAATAGCTGTCTCCCTGTCTCTATAGAGACTCTATGGGACAGAAGAGCTGTCTCCCAATCTCTATAGAGACTCTATGGGACAGAAGAGCTGTCTTCCTGTCTCTATAGAGACTCTATGGGACAGAAGAGCTGTCTCCCTGTCTCTATAGAGACTCTATGGGACAGAAGAGCTGTCTCCCAATCTCTATAGAGACTCTATGGGACAGAAGAGCTGTCTTCCTGTCTCTATAGAGACTCTATGGGACAGAAGAGCTGTCTCCCTGTCTCTATAGAGACTCTATGGGACAGAAGAGCTGTCTCCCTGTCTCTATAGAGACTCTATGGGACAGAAGAGCTGTCTTCCTGTCTCTATTGTGACTCTATGGGACAGAAGAGCTGTCTTCCGGTCTCTATTGAGACTCTATGTGACAGAAGAGCTGTCTTCCGGTCTCTATAGAGACTATGGGACAGAAGAGCTGTCTCCCTGTCTCTATAGAGACTCTATGGGACAGAATAGCTGTCTTCCTGTCTCTATAGAGACTCTATGGGACAGAAGAGCTCTCTCCCTGTCTCTATAGACTCTATGGGACAGAAGAGCTGTCTTCCGGTCTCTATAGAGACTCTATGGGACAGAAGAGCTGTCTCCCTGTCTCTATAGAGACTCTATGGGACAGAAGAGCTGTCTCCCTGTCTCTATAGAGACTCTATGGGACAGAAGAGATGTCTTCCTGTCTCTATTGAGACTCTATGGGACAGAAGAGCTGTATTCCGGTCTCTATAGAGACTATGGGACAGAAGAGCTGTCTCTATAGAGACTCTATGGGACAGAATAGCTGTATTCCTGTCTCTATAGAGACTCTATGCGACAGAAGAGCTGTCTCCCTGTCTCTATAGAGACTCTATGGGACAGAAGAGCTGTCTTCTTGTCTCTATAGAGACTCTATGGGACAGAAGAGCTGTCTCCCTGTCTCTATAGAGACTATGGGACAGAAGAGCTGTCTTGCTGTCTCTATAGAGACTCTGTGGGACAGAAGAGCTGTCTTCCTGTCTCTATAGAGACTCTATGGGACAGAAGAGCTGTCTTCCTGTCTCTATAGAGACTCTATGGGACAGAAGAGCTGTCTTCCTGTCTCTATAGAGACTCTATGGGACAGAAGAGATGTCTCCCTGTCTCTATAGAGACTCTATGGGACAGAAGAGCTGTCTCCCTGTCTCTATAGAGACTCTATGGGACAGAAGAGCTGTCTTCCTTGTTTTATTAGTTTCACGTTGTTTGTGGTAGGGGCACTTGATTGAGCTGCCCCTCGTCCTCTGTAGTCGAAGTGTTCCCATTTTTAACCATTTCATGTGTCAAAAGGTACAAACTCCGCCTACCTTAGCGGGGCACGGAGAGAATATCAAGTGCACCTGTAGGCCTACCGCTGGCAAATCAGATCCCATTTTCTGCACTCTGCAGCTTCCAGGAGACCACAGGGAAGTTGATAGTCGACTCCACTGTGTGAGATTTCGAAACTTTAAAAACCGTGACTAGAGAGACTGTCAATAAATACAGCAAGGAGCTGCTGTTTTTTATAAGTGAGTTTACGTTTAAGATTTTATTCAGCACTGTCAACACTTTTTTCCACACTTTCAATTTACATTTATCATGAGCTGTGTCTCAATCCACCGCATCCGTAGATGTCGGCCATCTGCATCAGTGATGGAAAGTGGCCGAGCCACAATGGTGTTTGTCAGACCGGGAGACATCCGGGAGACCTCCGAGGAACATCCAAAGAACATCCTGGAGACACCCGGGAGACATCCCGAAAATCAGTCTTCTCACAAAAACATATGTAGCTTCTGAACAGTTTGGGCTACAAACTAATATGACTCCTAAAATGACTCCTCTATTAAAAAACGAGACTCTCACAAACATGGTGGTGTTTTCTGTTCACAGAGTCACAGGACAGAGACCTGGACATGCAGAGTCACAGGACAAGAGACCTGGACATGCAGAGTCACAGGACAGAGACCTGGACATGCAGAGTCACAGGACAGAGACCTGGACATGCAGAGTCACAGGACAGAGACCTGGACATGCAGAGTCACAGGACAGAGACCTGGACATGCAGAGTCACAGGACAGAGACCTGGACATGCAGAGTCACAGGACAGAGATCTGGACATGCAGAGTCACAGGACAGAGATCTGGACATGCAGAGTTACAGGACAGAGACCTGGACAGAGTCACAGGACAGAGATCTGGACATGCAGAGTCACAGGACAGAGACCTGGACATGCAGAGTCACAGGGCAGAGACCTGGACATGCAGAGTCACAGGACAGAGATCTGGACATGCAGAGTCACAGGACAGAGACCTGGACATGCAGAGTCACAGGACAGAGATCTGGACATGCAGAGTTACAGGACAGAGACCTGGACAGAGTCACAGGACAGAGATCTGGACATGCAGAGTCACAGGACAGAGACCTGGACATGCAGAGTCACAGGACAGAGACCTGGACATGCAGAGTCACAGGACAGAGACCTGGACATGCAGAGTCACAGGACAGAGACCTGGACATGCAGAGTCACAGGACAGAGATCTGGACATGCAGAGTCACAGGACAGAGACCTGGACATGCAGAGTCACAGGACAGAGATCTGGACATGCAGAGTCACAGGACAGAGATCTGGACATGCAGAGTCACAGGACAGAGATCTGGACATGCAGAGTCACAGGACAGAGACCTGGACATGCAGAGTCACAGTACAGAGACCTGGACATGCAGAGTCACAGGACAGAGATCTGGACATGCAGAGTCACAGGACAGAGACCTGGACATGCAGAGTCACAGGACAGAGACCTGGACATGCAGAGTCACAGGGCAGAGACCTGGACATGCAGAGTCACAGGACAGAGACCTGGACATGCAGAGTCACAGGACAGAGACCTGAACAGAGTCACAGGACAGAGATCTGGACATGCAGAGTCACAGGACAGAGACCTGGACATGCAGAGTCACAGGACAGAGATCTGGACATGCAGAGTCACAGGACAGAGACCTGGACATGCAGAGTCACAGGACAGAGATCTGGACATGCAGAGTCACAGGACAGAGATCTGGACATGCAGAGTTACAGGACAGAGACCTGGACAGAGTCACAGGACAGAGATCTGGACATGCAGAGTCACAGGACAGAGACCTGGACATGCAGAGTCACAGGACAGAGACCTGGACATGCAGAGTCACAGGACAGAGATCTGGACATGCAGAGTTACAGGACAGAGACCTGGACAGAGTCACAGGACAGAGATCTGGACATGCAGAGTCACAGGACAGAGACCTGGACATGCAGAGTCACAGGACAGAGACCTGGACATGCAGAGTCACAGGACAGAGACCTGGACATGCAGAGTCACAGGACAGAGACCTGGACATGCAGAGTCACAGGACAGAGATCTGGACATGCAGAGTCACAGGACAGAGACCTGGACATGCAGAGTCACAGGACAGAGATCTGGACATGCAGAGTCACAGGACAGAGATCTGGACATGCAGAGTCACAGGACAGAGACCTGGACATGCAGAGTCACAGGACAGAGACCTGGACATGCAGAGTCACAGGACAGAGATCTGGACATGCAGAGTCACAGGACAGAGACCTGGACATGCAGAGTCACAGGACAGAGACCTGGACATGCAGAGTCACAGGACAGAGATCTGTACATGCAGAGTCACAGGACAGAGACCTGGACATGCAGAGTCACAGGACAGAGACCTGGACATGCAGAGTCACAGGACAGAGACCTGGACATGCAGAGTCACAGGACAGAGACCTGGACATGCAGAGTCACAGGACAGAGACCTGGACATGCAGAGTCACAGGACAGAGACCTGGACATGCAGAGTCAAAGGACAGAGACCTGGACATGCAGAGTCACAGGACAGAAGCATGATATTTGTACACTAGACACTAATGAAAGGATCCCTCCCTGTTTTAGTCATTATAACTGTCACAAAGATATATGTGTACTCCAGTACGTCAGTGATGGATGTGATGGTATAGTAATGAAAGACCCCCCCCCCCCCCCCCCCCTTACAACGACTATTAAGAATGTCTGTTTTAACTGTGATGTCATAGTGAAATTGTTCTGTTGCCGAGCGCTATGAGGTCATCTCTGTGGGACAGACTTCAGAGACCATGTGGCCTCAGTGATGTCATGATAATGACTAACACTTGCTACTGGTTTGAAACATATTGTCAAAGCCATTTACGATTCCTGGAGGTTCCATAACAGTACCAACGCTTAATAACGTCAGACTAACGGTTTACTCGTGACGGTTGATTTAAAACTCCCTAAACAGGACCACATAGAGATATTAGCTGTGTTCCAATACTAACCACATTAACCACACTACCCCCACTAACCACACCAACCACATTAACCACACTAACCACACTACTCATACTACCCATACTAACCACACTACTCATACTACCCATACTAACCACACTACTCATACTACCCCCACTAACCACACCAACCACATTAACCACACTAACCACATTAACCACACTAACCACACTAACCACACCAACCACATTAACCACACTAACCACATTAACCACACTAACCACATTAACCACACTAACCACACTAACCACATTAACCACACTACCCACACTAACCACACTACCCATACGAACTACACTACCCACACTAACCACACTAACCACATTAACCACACTAACCACACTAACCACACTACCCACACTAACCACACTACCCATACGAACTACACTAACCACATTAACCACACTAACCACACTACCCACATTAACCACACTACCCACACTACCCACACTAACCACACTAACCACACTACCCACACTAACCACACTAACCACATTAACCATACTAACCACACTAACCACACTAACCACACTACCCACACGACCATACTAACCAAACTACCCACACTAACCACACTAACCACATTAACCACACTACCCACACTAACCACACTACCCACACTACCCATACTAACCACACTAACCACATTAACCACACTAACCACACTAACCACACTACCCACATTAACCACACTACCCACACTAACCACTCTAACCACACTACCCACACTAACCACACTACCCACACTGACCATACTAACCACACTAACCACACTAACCACACTACCCACACAACCATACTAATCACACTAACCACACTAACCACACTACCCATACTAACCACACTACCCACACTAACCATACTAACCACACTACCCACACTAACCACACTACCCACACAAACTACACCAACCACACTACCCACACTAACTACACTAACCACACTAACCACACTAACTACACTAACCACACTAACCACACTACCCATACGAACTACACTAACTACACTAACTACACTAACCACACTAACCACACTACCCACACTAACCACACTAACCACACTAACCACACTACCCATACTAACCACACTAACCACACTAACCACAATACAGCTGGGAAGAACTATTGGATATCAGAGAGACTTCAACTTACCAGCACAAGCAGATCCTTTGTATGTGACCAATAACATCTGATAACCATGTGTATGTGACCAATAACATCTGCTAACCATGTGTATGTGACCAATAACATCTGCTAACCATGTTTATGTGACCAATAACATCTGATAACCATGTGTATGTGACCAATCACATCTGATAACCATGTGTATGTGACCAATCACATCTGATAACCATGTGTATGTGACCAATAACATGTGATAACCATGTGTATGTGACCAATCACATCTGATAACCATGTGTATGTGACCAATAACATCTGCTAACCATGTGTATGTGACCAATCACATCTGATAACCATGTGTATGTGACCAATCACATCTGATAACCATGTGTATGTGACCAATAACATCTGCTAACCATGTGTATGTGACCAATCACATCTGATAACCATGTGTATGTGACCAATAACATCTGCTAACCATGTTTATGTGACCAATCACATGTGATTCGATTTGATGTAGTATATACTCATTAGGTATGTAGTATACATTATGTTAGTATGGGTTTTCAAACACAGTTATTGACTTCTGAATTACTGTACAGGCTATACAGGTATATATTGAGTCTTCATTGTTATACTGTTTGGTCGACTCAAACTGTTACATTTGTGGCCATATGATTTATAAAAGCTCAACAAAGATAATACTCCAGGGTCTGACTGGCGGTGAGCTGTCTCATATCCCGACTGTGCTTTAGATCAATGTAACTGGTCTTTACACAGGCTTGTAAAGAGCAGGCTAATTCTGGCAGTCACTACACTGCTCTGTCTGTGACCTGGGGTTTTATGTCAATGTTTATGGAATGCGGGGTGTAACACTATCATAGTGTGAAATATTATTCCTAAGGCTGGCTGGTTGTCTAAGTAGGGGACACTCGTCAATATAACCTACCCTATGTCATGTTATATGCAGTACTCTAAAAACACATGTGTTATCAAAACAAGTCCTATCCAAACAAATTTCACATTCATGGGAAGTGATTTGTACCTTTGTCCATCTTCTGTGACAGTCAAAGCCCTGTGAATATGAAACTGTTTCCTTGAAATGTAAACAAGCTGTGGCCCCTGGCAAAATGTCTACTACATTTCCCCTTTCTGGCACAGAGGATAATAAACTACACCGCCTGACACAGAGGATATTAAACTACACCTCCTGACACAAAGGAGAGTATTAAACTACACCTTCTGACACAGAGGATAATAAACTACACCGCCTGACACAGAGGATATTAAACTACACCTCCTGACACAAAGGAGAGTATTAAACTACACCTTCTGACACAGAGGAGGGTATTAAACTACACCTTCTGACACAGAGGAGGGTATTAAACTACACCTTCTGGCACAGAGGATATTAAACTACACCTTCTGACACACAGGATATTCAACTACACCTTCTGACAGAGGAGGGTATTAAACTACACCTTCTGACAGAGGAGAGTATTAAACTACACCTTCTGACACAGAGGATATTAAACTACACCTTCTGGAACAGAGGAGGATATTAAACTACACCTTCTGGAACAGAGGAGGATATTAAACTACACCTTCTGGAACAGAGGGGAGTATTAAACTACACCTTCTGACAGAGGAGGGTATTAAACTACACCTTCTGACACAGAGGAGAGTATTAAACTACACCTTCTGACACAGAGGATATTAAACTACACCTTCTGACACAGAGGATATTAAACTACACCTTCTGACACAGAGACTACACCTTCTGACACAGGGGAGAGTACTAAACTACACCTTCTGACAGAGGAGAGTATTAAACTACACCTTCTGGAACAGAGGAAAAATGGCGGTTCATTGGCGTAGTAAGGTCAAAATGGTGGTTCATTGGGGTAGTAAGGTCAAAATGGCAGTTCATTGGCGTAGTAAGGTCAAAATGGCTGTTCATTGGCGTAGTAAGGTCAAAATGGTGGTTCATTGGCGTAGTAAGGTCAAAATGGCGGTTCATTGGCGTAGTAAGGTCCAAATGGTGGTTCATTGGCGTAGTAAGGTCAAAATGGCGGTTCATTGGCGTAGTAAGGTCCAAATGGTGGTTCATTGGCGTAGTAAGGTCAAAATGGCGGTTCATTGGCGTAGTAAGGTCAAAATGGCGGTTCATTGGCGTAGTAGCCTCGCTCTGAAGGACAAGGAACAGCACAGCTGTCTAAAGATAGCATCGCTCTGAAGGACAAGGAACAGCACAGCTGTCTAAAGATAGCATCGCTCTGAAGGACAAGGAACAGCACAGACATCTAAAGATAGCATCGCTCTGAAGGACAAGGAACAGCACAGACATCTAAAGATAGCCTCGCTCTGAAGGACAAGGAACAGCACAGACATCTAAAGATAGCCTCGCTCTGAAGGACAAGGAACAGCAAGAGCCATCTATAGATAACATCGCTCTGAAGGACAAGGGGAGGAAGATGCAGCCATATCTGGGGTACGGTGAACATCAAAAGAATCCTCTGTTGACTTGTTTTTCAAAGCAACCACAAAAAAATGTAACCAGCAGGACCCCAACCTACCTGTACGGTAGTTCCTCCTTTAAAGGTTGCAAGTTTACCCAGCGTCACGGCTTCATTGCTCCAGACCACCACAAGGGGGAGTTAGAGCACTCACTATGCATTTGGGTGCCGAGGTTTTTATATGACCAATCATGTCGAGTGGTTCCAATGACGAATTTGATGCGAGCCACCCGTCCCTGGGGACTTTCTTCAACAAAGATGGCTGACAAAACATTACGGAGGAAGCAAATGTAAGTAATTATAACGTCATTACGAGTTAAGCTAAAAATGTACAATTGAGAGGAATGTGTTAGTTAATGTAGAGACAAATGATTGTGCATATTTTTTGGTCATAAAGTTAATTTAAAAAAATCGTGATTTAGCAAGTTAACTGATTAGCTCACATTAGCCAGCTAGCTAGCTGGTGTTGTGACATGAGTACAGTATGACATTGTAATTCATGTTGTTTACTGTTTTAGGGACTCCTGAGAAAACCAGCAAACCAGGCTGTTGTCTATGGAAACAGTGGATGTAAAGAATCTAGCTAGCATTTACTGCAAATATACAATTGTGTAAGCTTGCCTTACCATGCAATGCAGCAGAAGTAACATAGCTATCTAACTATGTACTTTCTTATTGTGTATTGGGGGATAAAAATACTGATATGTATGTAGCCGATCTGTGTATGGACCATAAACCGTTAGGTTCTGAACTAATATTCATACCTCAGCTATCATAGTTGTTGTATCAACTTCAAGTCTGAATGGCATTAATGAAGCCTATGGATTGAGTAGAATAGTAGCAAGGCTGCAGGCCCAGACGGCATCCCCAGCCGCGCCCTCAGAGCATGCGCAGACCAGCTGGCTGGTGTGTTTACGGACATATTCAATCAATCCTTATCCCAGTCTGCTGTTCCCACATGCTTCAAGAGGGCCACCATTGTTCCTGTTCCCAAGAAAGCTAAGGTAACTGAGCTAAACGACTACCGCCCCGTAGCACTCACTTCCGTCATCATGAAGTGCTTTGAGAGACTAGTCAAGGACCATATCACCTCCACCCTACCTGACACCTGGCACCCTAGACCCACTCCAATTTGCTTACCGCCCAAATAGGTCCACAGACGATGCAATCTCAACCACACTGCACACTGCCCTAACCCATCTGGACAAGAGGAATACCTATGTGAGAATGCTGTTCATCGACTACAGCTCAGCATTTAACACTATAGTACCCTGGGTCTCGACCCCGCCCTGTGCAACTGGGTACTGGACATCCTGACGTGCCGCCCCCAGGTGGTGAGGGTAGGTAACAACATCTCCACCCCGCTGATCCTCAACACTGGGGCCCCACAAGGGTGCGTTCTGAGCCCTCTCCTGTACTCCCTGTTCACCCACGACTGCGTGGCCACGCACGCCTCCAACTCAATCATCAAGTTTGCGGACGAAACTACAGTGGTAGGCTTGATTACCAACAACGACGAGACGGCCTACAGGGAGGAGGTGAGGGCCCTCGGAGTGTGGTGTCAGAAAAATAACCTCACACTCAACGTCAACAAAACTAAGGAGATGATTGTGGACTTCAGGAAACAGCAGAGGGAACACCCCCCTATCCACATCGAAGGTACAGCAGTGGAGAGGGTAGTAAGTTTTAAGTTCCTCGGCGTACACATCACAGACAAACTGAATTGGTCCACCCACAGAGACAGCATCGTGAAGAAGGCGCATTAGCGCCTCTTCAACCTCAGGAGGCTGAAGAAATTTGGCTTGTCACCAAAAACACTCACAAACTTCTACAGATGCACAATCAAGAGCATCCTGTCGGGCAACTGCTCCGCCCACAACCGTAAGGGTCTCCAGAGGGTAGTGAGGCCTGCACAACGTGTCACCGGGGGCAAACTACCTGCCCTCCAGGACACCTACACCACCCGATGACACAGGAAGGCCATAAAGATCATCGACAACAACCACCCGAGCCACTGCCTGTTCACCCCGCTATCATCCAGAAGGCGAGGTCAGTACAGGTGCGTCAAAGCTGGGACCGAGAGACTGAAAAACAGCTTCTATCTCAAGGCCATCAGACTGTTAAACAGCCACCACTAACATTGAGTGGCTGCTGCCAACACACTGACTCAACTCCAGCTCACTTTAATAATGGGAATTGATGTAAAATATATCACTAGCCACTTTAAACAATGCTACTTAATATAATGTTTACATACCCTACATTATTCATCTCATATGTATATGTATATACTGTACTCTATCATCTACTGCATCTTTATGTAATACATGTATCACTAGCCACTGTACCATCACTCATTCATATATCCTTATGTACATATTCTTATCCCTTTACACGTGTGTGTATAAGGTAGTAGTTTTGGAATTGTTAGGTTAGATTACTCGTTGGTTATTACTGCATTGTCAGGAACTAGAAGCACAAGCATTTCACTACACTCGCATTAACATCTGCTAACCATGTGTATGTGACAAATACATTTGATTTGATTTGATTTTGAATATAATAACTTTATTGTGCCAAGGATGCAAGTCCTATATACGTACATGTATTGTAGTTATTACCAGTCATGAGATCCCCACATTGTAGCCTGTACCTTACAAAAAACCGACACATGAGGACAAACAATAGAAGATAATGTCATTATTAGACATAAATACCACTTGCTTGATGATGACTTGATCATTTGAATCAGTTGTGTAGTGGTAAGACAACAGCTGCTGAGTTGTCAGGTTTGCCTCTGTACTTTAAGGGTGATTATTCCAACTCTCTGTGAAATGCTGCAGATCTGCCCGCTGACGAGATAGGAACACATATCCCAAACAGAAGAGGTGGATAGAATTAGACAGGTCAAGGTATCCTTCTTCCTCCAAACTGTGCATGTGAGACAGGTTCCATGTACAACAAGACAGAGAGGAAGAGAGAAAAAGAACACAGAGGAGTTTAATTACCTCTGGTTATGGACACGTTCTCCAGGAATAAAGCTTCCACGGCCTGTTCCTCGGACAGTGAACATCTGGCAATATCTACATTTTTGACCAGTTGATCAGCTTGCACTCTGAAAGTAAATAAAATAGTATATTTTTTTGTAGATATGAAAACAATAGCTGAGATATGACCGTTCAATCTAAAGCAGCAGATGTCATTTTGAGGATACACCAATACAGCACAGAAAGATTAACACCAGACTGGTATTGTGGTTGTTCATTAGGTTAGGGTTAGGTGATGGGATATATGCAATATGCATACAAAAGAATATACATACCTGTTGTATCTTGAAAGCATTGGAATTAAAAGTGAAATGTTAAATCTATTAGCCTGCTTCATTGTGCATGTATTAACAGTTTGATGAAGAACAACTCCAGTTTCATACATCATTGAAAATGTGTCTTGGAATAAGTAAGAATAAAAAAAAGTTAAAATGACATCACAACTATGAAATAACACAAATGGAATCAGTTAAGAACTAACTTATTTACAAGGACAGCCCACTCCTTCCTCCCCGTTGGGGAATTGAACCCCGGTCTCCCGCGAGCCTGCAATATGGAAAATTATCAAATGCTTCTCAAAGATGCCCTCTGATGGTCAAACTAGCAATAACTCACATTAACAGAAAAAATGGCTGACATCTAGTGTGCCACAGAATGCTGCAGCAGACCGCAAGATCTGCCGCATTGTGACGCAACTTTTAAAGCATGAACCACTGTACAAGATACCCAGCTCAGTCAAACATTCCTGGCCGTCCAGACAGTTCTGTGGACCCAACATTTCATCAGAGCCAGAGTTTATTTCAAGTGTTATGTAATTAGTAGAATTATATATCCTCAAATGGAGCAGAACCGTGTTTCGGTGGGAAAAGGTCTGACTACCTGGATCACTCCTGGAAAATCTTTAAAACATAAGCTGCATAAGTGATGTAAAATGTTTTGTTGGTCAGAGGGCGGATGGTGGTGCCAGACCTATTAAATGAGTGATAACGTTCCTCATAACTTTTGTTCAGTAAATGCCATGGACTTCCTTTGTGTGTGTGCAAAAAAACAAAGCTCAGAACGGAATCAAAAACATAATTTATTGGTGGAGAGGAAAGTCCAGCAGCCAGTTAAACCTGAGAGGTGTGTGTGTGGGCCCACGCGTATACACCCTGATGGTGTCAGGTTAGTTTATACCTTGATGGTGTCAGGTTAGTTTATACCCTGCTGGTGTCCGGTTAGTTTATACCCTGATGGTGTCTGTTGGGGATTAATCAGAATTAGTTGGGTAACATAGATAAGATGTTTTATTTTCATGATATGCTTATGAGTTATTTCTCATAAGAATGTATTTTGTTGTACTATAATGGTAACCATTTGCAATTATCTGTTCTCTGTCAAGACTAAGTTGCTTGGGCCGCAGAAAGGGGAGAGGTCAAGGTGTCATCATGTGTAAACATATCTTTTGAACCATGTGAAGGGATGATTGATGGGGAACCAATTATCTTTTGGCTCCACTGTGTCTGTGTGCCAGTCACTCCCTACTTTTCCCATCGGGGAGAGGAGGATGGCAGAGTCTGGAACCATTCTATGTTCCCTCTCTCGTTGCCCCTAAAGGCTCACTTTCCTCTCCGTGAGCTTGTCCAGAATTGGTTGTATTTAGGATAGGGTATCTAAAATGACAATTTGATGTATATCATAGGGTGGGGGTAATGTCTTGGTACCATTTTGTACCAAGGACGAGATAAGAGCTTTGTTTAGGAGACCAAACTGAACGATAATTCATAGCCAACTCTGTCTGGCTAGGGGATATTCCTCTCTGAAGTAAAGTATTTCTTTGTGTAAGTTCCTAAGACCTGTGGTTTGTCATGTCAACTAGGGGGGGTGGATCTTTGCTATAAAGGATCACAGTTGCCATTATGTTGACCACTCTCAACTTTTCATTAGAGATACTGAACTGTTGAAAGTCAAAATGCTATTGCAAAAGCTTAATTATAATTAAAGGTGAAAATTAAGCATAACTCTGACTGGTGTGTGATTTGCTCTCTCATCATTTGGTAATTAAGGAAATTTCCACGACATGTCAGGTTAGTTTATACCCTGATGGTGTCAGGTTAGTTTATATCCTGTTGGTGTCAGGTTAGTTTATATCCTGATGGTGTCAGGTTAGTTTATATCTTGTTGGTGTCAGGTTATTTTACATCCTGATGGTGTCAGGTTAGTTTACATCCTGATGGTGTCAGGTTAGTTTATACCCTGTTGGTGTCAGGTTAGTTTATATCCTGATGGTGTCAGGTTAGTTTACATCCTGATGGTGCCAGGTTAGTTTACATCCTGATGGTGTCAGGTTAGTTTATATCCTGATGGTGTCAGGTTAGTTTATACCCTGATGGTGTCAGGTTAGTTTATATGCTGCTGGTGTTAGTGGCCCAGGTTAGTTAGTGGCCCTCAACCCCCTTACCAAAACACCCACAACATGATGTAGGCCTGAAATTGTTTTTCCATGGACTCTTCCAGTGCCTTTTTTAAAGCTTCTGTTTTGCAAGTGTCGGAGCCATGTGGAAAAGCTATGCCTGATCTGACTGAACAGGCTGCCAACATCAGTAGCTGTAGTAACCTTACACTTTCAAAACATAGAGCAGCCTGCACGTTCAGGGTGTGTGTTCAGGAGCTAGCCTGACAGGCTGCCATTCTAAACACACACACACACGCACACACACGCACGCACACGCACACACACACACACACACACACACACACACACACACACACACACACACACACACACACAAACACACACACACACACACACACACACACACACACACACACACACACACACACGAACAAACATAGAGAACACCCGAAAGGTCACTGAACCCTAAATAAAATATCTCCTAATTCTTCAATACCCCTTCATCTCTCGAACAGATATGGTCCAGCCCCTGTAGGGGTTAAGGATCAAAGTTGATCTACTGCTTTTTCCACCCCCAGGATCCTCCATGCCCATGGTCCATGTCCCCGTCTCTGTCATTGCTCATTCTCTTATTACATCTCCTGATGTTAGGTCTCTCTCCCCCTCCCTCAGGCCCAGAGAGAACACTTTGACATTATGATGTCATCACACCAGGAAGAGACCGGAGAAGAAAACCAGACAGGCAGTCATTCCGGAGATGATGGATATACTGACAAGATACTGTCTCTCCGCCGTAACAATGGGAGTCGTTGTCCTCAAAGCGGCTGTCTAGCTCCCGCCTATACTTTCTTTGGATTGGTGAATAAATCTTATTACTGTAATCCTTTTTGCAATATTCGATGAGGGTTGTTAATGTCAACCGCCTGTATTCAATGGAGAGAGATGTTATGCGACTAGCCTCATGCCATGAATATGCATGGCCATCTCCAGACAACTCCGATATAAAGTGTTTTCCTCAAAGTTGGCAGGATGTCACGTGTCCTACACGTGTCCTACTATCAGTTCACTCGTAACCCCTTAAGCATTATGAAACGTCGATTGTAACAAATAAACCTCACGTGCGCTAAAAATGCCATTCATGTTTTTGTTGACCAAATTCGAAACTCTCATTGACCTCCATACAAAAACTCACTTGGTGGGCGAGACAATGAAAAAAACGCCACCTGCCGGAGGAGGACAGATTTTCCGCCGAGTTGGACACTTCCTCTCCCTCTCCGGTCAATCCCTGGCTTTCATCATCCATCCCCACCCCTCTGTTTATTGCTTCATCCATGCCTTGGAATGATTATGAGCCTTAAGCTGGGCTGCTGAATCAATTAGAGAGCTGAAGTGTAGTCATGGGGGTTGGAGGAGGGGCAGATTAAGCGAGTGAAGAGTGCTCCTACAGCAGAGATTGGGGAAAGGAGAGGGGGGGAGGTTGTGAGGGTTTGAACGTGAAAAAAAACAGGGTTGGTGTTGAATTCCTTTATTTCATCCTGTCTCTCCCCTCGCCAGGCTGTTTGAACAAAGCGCCGTGTGTGTGTGTGTGTGTGTTTGTGTGTGTGCGTGTGCGCGTGCGTGTGTGTGTGCGTGTGTGCGTGTGTGTGCGTGCGTGCGTGCGTGCCCTAAAGGGGCAGGGGTCAACTAGCATGCAGACACAAACCGGGTATTATCCTCAGCTGTGAGAGAACACTCACATCCTCTCTCTCTCCGATCAGAGGAGAACACTCTCACTTCCTCTCTGTTTCTCTTCTCTCTTCTCTTTTCTCTCTTCTCTCCTCTTTCTCCTGAAAGGCACCAGTCAGAACTGATCACCACACCTGATACCTATATATCACTGGGACATTCATGGGAAGCAGAAGAGACGGCAAATATCCATAAACACCCACACAAACTCACATACACACACACACACACAAATTCACATACACACACACCACACACACACACAGTCAACGCTGCTGTTCTATTATATACACAACATGGCCAAAAGTATGTGGACACCTGCTCGCCAAACATCTCATTCCAGAATCATGGGCATTTATATGGAGTTGGTCCCCACTTTGCTGTTATAACAGCCTCCACTCTTCTTTGAAGGCTTTCCACTAGATGTTGGAACATTGCTGCAGGGACCACACAGAAATGGTTTGTCGAGATCGGTGTGGAAGAACTTGACTGGCCTGCACAGAGCCCTGAGCTCGAACACCTTAGGGATGAATTGGAACGCAGACTTCGAGCCAGGCCTAATTGCCCAACATCAGTGCCCGACCTCACTAATGCTCTTGTGGCTGAATGGAAGCAAGGCACCGCAGCAATTTTCCAACATCTAGTGGAAAGACTTCCCAGAAGAGTGGAGGCTGTTATAGCAGCAATGTTCCAACATCTAGTGGGAAGCCTTCCCAGAAGAGTGGAGGCTGTTATAACAGCAATGTGGGGACCAACTCCATATTAATGCCCATGATTCTGGAATGAGATGATTTTGGTCCGTTCCGCTTTGACATCGCTCCTCTATATGTACATATTCTTAATTCATTCCTACTTAGATTCGTGTGTAATTTGTGTAACTTGTTAGATATTACTTGTTAGATATTACTTGCACTGTCGGAGCTAGAAGCACAAGCATTTCACTACACCCGCAATAACATTTACTGATCACGTGTAAGTGACCAATAACATTTACTAATCACGTGTAAGTGACCAATACAATTTGATTTGATTTGAATGTCAAGTGGTTTGAATACCTTCCGAAGACACTTCGTGCTGCGATTTTTTGATTTATTTTTTATTCCAATCCAAAATAAACCTTATACAAACCTCAAATATATATGTTCACAAATCTTACTGCATACAAACCCTACATATAAAGGTATGTAAACAAGGGCACAACTTTCACTGGGGATGGGGGGGACATGTCCACTGGGGTTGGGGGGGACATGTCCACTGGGGATGGGGGGGACATGTCCACTGGGGATGGGGGGGACATGTCCACTGGGGATGGGGGGGACATGTCCCTCCCACATTCTGAAATTGTATTTTTGTCCCCACTCCAGTTTTATCATTGGAATGGGATACAAACAGGGCAATAATGTGCTTTAGGACCATGCGGACGCCTCCGAGTAGTCGGTAGGCTGTTCGCAGTGTTTATCCGACTGGATTTAGGACCACACAGACACCACAGAGTGGACTGACAGGCTGTGTGAAGGCAAAGCTTCTGGAAGGCTGGCTGGACCGGCGCGGGAGAGTTGGGCAAAGTTGGGCAAAGTTCAGTGTTACGCTCTTTCACCAAGTTGTGGAAGGAACAGAAACGGGCTACTCTTTAATTGACTGATGTAGCTGGCAAGGTAACTGCTGTTCAAAGTAACAGAAGAAGAAGAAACTAGTGTTTATTCGCCAATGCTGAGCTATTACTGTAACTGACATGTAACGTTAGCTAATATTTCATCCCATTTGGACTGAGGCGAATGAATAAGCTACACTAGTGAGTAGCTACCACAGCCAGGTCAGCTCTAGCCTCTAGTCATCTGTCAGATAGAGATATGAGGTGGCTATTATTATTATTATCTAACAGCAGTTGTTTGTGTGGACATGTTTTGTTACATTTCAGAAGTAAATAAACTTAGCAAGCTTTCACCAGTTGATGTACCGTTACATTTTGTAAAGTTGTTTTTTATTTAACCTTTATTTAACTAGGCAAGTCAGATAAGAAAAATAACTATTATTTACAATGACGGCCTACCGGTGGAACAGTGGATCAACTGCCTTGTTCAGGGGCAGAACGACAGATTTTTACCTTGTCAGCTCGGGGATTCGATCCAGAAACCTTTCGGGTTGGGTAAGTCTGTCCTATCTGGTGTAATTCTCCTGTCTTATCTGGTGTCCTGTGTGATTTTATATCGGTAGGCTGCCTATAATAATATAACAATATGCTCCCTATAATTCTGCACTGTTGGAGATAGGAACACAAGCATTTCGCTAAACCCGCAATAATATCTGCTAAATATGTGTATGTGACCAATACAATTTGATTTGATCTAATTCTCTCTCTCTCACCTGTTGCACCCTCCACAACTGCTCTTATTATGATTTGACCCTGCTGGTCATCTATGAGTGTTTGAACATCTTGAAGAACGGTCTGGACTTAATGGCCTTGTGCCCTTATAATCTCCACCCGGCACAGACAGAAGAGGACTGGGCATCCCTCAGAACCTGGTTCCTTCTCTAGGTTTCTTCCTATGTTCCTGCCTTTCTAGGGAGTTTTTCCTAGCCATTGTTCTTCTGCATTGCTTGCTGTTTACGGTTTTTATGCTGGGTTTCTGTACAGGGAGACGTTTTATGACAGCAGGAGGTGCGTATTATTTCTATGGTCTGGGCCAATTCTATGATGTCATAGATTGAAGAGTGAAGAGAACATACAGATTGTGAGGACAGTGGGACAGTGATGTCACAAAGCTCCTCTTAAGTCATTGAAGTGTCCTGAAAGGAAACCAGTCTGTCTCATTAAAGGGTCAGTTTTCCATGTGTTTTTTATTCAGAGACTGTTGTTCCGGAACGGTGCTGATAAATGCTTCAAATGGAAATAACTTGTTGAATAAACAAAACAAACAAAATGTTAAATATGATAACCAAAACCACCCATCGTATTCGGCATACTAAAACACACACACACACACACCGGCATATGCTCAGCATGAAAACACAAATATGGTGACCTACAGTAGGCTGCACGCTGTATACTGTGCTATCACAGCATTGTCCATAGTAAACAGATATACTGTACTATCACAGCATTGTCCATGACTAAACAGATATACTGTACCATCACAGCATTGTCCATAGTAAACAGATATACTGTACTATCACAGCATTGTCCATGACTAAACAGATATACTGTACTATCACAGCATTGTCCATGACTAAACAGATATACTGTACTATCACAGCATTGTCCATAGTAAACAGATATACTGTACTATCACAGCATTGTCCATGACTAAACAGATATACTGTACTATCACAGCATTGTCCATGACTAAACAGATATACTGTACCATCACAGCATTGTCCATAGTAAACAGATATACTGTACTATCACAGCATTGTCCATGACTAAACAGATATACTGTACTATCACAGCATTGTCCATGACTAAACAGATATACTGTACCATCACAGCATTGTCCATAGTAAACAGATATACTGTACTATCACAGCATTGTCCATGACTAAACAGATATACTGTACTATCACAGCATTGTCCATAGTAAACAGATATACTGTACTATCACAGCATTGTCCATAGTAAACAAATATATTGTACTATCACAGCATTGTCCATGACTAAACAGATATACTGTACCATCACAGCATTGTCCATAGTAAACAGATATACTGTACTATCACAGCATTGTCCATGACTAAACAGATATACTGTACTATCACAGCATTGTCCATGACTAAACAGATATACTGTACTATCACAGCATTGTCCATAGTAAACAGATATACTGTACTATCACAGCATTGTCCATAGTAAACAGATATGCTGTACTATCACAGCATTGTCCATGACTAAACAGATATACTGTCCTATCACAGCATTGTCCATAGTAAACAGATATACTGTACTATCACAGCATTGTCCATAGTAAACAGATATACTGTACTATCACAGCATTGTCCATGACTAAACAGATATACTGTACTATCACAGCATTGTCCATAGTAAACAGATATACTGTACTATCACAGCATTGTCCATAGTAAACAGATATACTGTACTATCACAGCATTGTCCATGACTAAACAGATATACTGTACTATCACAGCATTGTCCATGACTAAACAGATATACTGTACTATCACAGCATTGTCCATAGTAAACAGATATACTGTACTATCACAGCATTGTCCATGACTAAACAGATATACTGTACCATCACAGCATTGTCCATAGTAAACAGATATACTGTACTATCACAGCATTGTCCATGACTAAACAGATATACTGTACTATCACAGCATTCTCCATGACTAAACAGATATACTGTACTATCACAGCATTGTCCATGACTAAACAGATATACTGTACTATCACAGCATTGTCCATGACTAAACAGATATACTGTACCATCACAGCATTGTCCATAGTAAACAGATATACTGTACTATCACAGCATTGTCCATGACTAAACAGATATACTGTACTATCACAGCATTGTCCATAGTAAACAGATATACTGTACTATCACAGCATTGTCCATAGTAAACAGATATACTGTACTATCACAGCATTGTCCATAGTAAACAGATATACTGTACTATCACAGCATTGTCCATAGTAAACAGATATACTGTACTATCACAGCATTGTCCATGACTAAACAGATATACTGTACCATCACAGCATTGTCCATGACTAAACAGATATACTGTACTATCACAGCATTGTCCATGACTAAACAGATATACTGTACTATCACAGCATTGTCCATAGTAAACAGATATACTGTACTATCACAGCATTGTCCATAGTAAACAGATATACTGTACTATCACAGCATTGTCCATAGTAAACAGATATACTGTACTATCACAGCATTGTCCATAGTAAACAGATATACTGTACTATCACAGCATTGTCCATGACTAAACAGATATACTGTACTATCACAGCATTGTCCATAGTAAACAGATATACTGTACTATCACAGCATTGTCTATGACTAAACAGATATACTGTACTATCACAGCATTGTCCATAGTAAACAGATATACTGTACTATCACAGCATTGTCCATAGTAAACAGATATACTGTACTATCACAGCATTGTCCATAGTAAACAGATATACTGTACTATCACAGCATTGTCCATGACTAAACAGATATACTGTACTATCACAGCATTGTCCATGACTAAACAGATATACTGTACTATCACAGCATTGTCCATGACTAAACAGATATACTGTACTATCACAGCATTGTCCATAGTAAACAGATATACTGTACTATCACAGCATTGTCCATAGTAAACAGATATACTGTACTATCACAGCATTGTCCATAGTAAACAGATATACTGTACTATCACAGCATTGTCCATGACTAAACAGATATACTGTACCATCACAGCATTGTCCATGACTAAACAGATATACTGTACTATCACAGCATTGTCCATGACTAAACAGATATACTGTACCATCACAGCATTGTCCATGACTAAACAGATATACTGTACTATCACAGCATTGTCCATGACTAAACAGATATACTGTACCATCACAGCATTGTCCATGACTAAACAGATATACTGTACTATCACAGCATTGTCCATGACTAAACAGATATACTGTACTATCACAGCATTGTCCATGACTAAACAGATATACTGTACTATCACAGCATTGTCCATGACTAAACAGATATACTGTACCATCACAGCATTGTCCATGACTAAACAGATATACTGTACTATCACAGCATTGTCCATGACTAAACAGATATACTGTACTATCACAGCATTGTCCATGACTAAACAGATATACTGTACTATCACAGCATTGTCCATAGTAAACAGATATACTGTACTATCACAGCATTGTCCATGACTAAACAGATATACTGTACCATCACAGCATTGTCCATGACTAAACAGATATACTGTACTATCACAGCATTGTCTATGACATATGCGATTGGGTTCTGGTCAAAAGTAGCTCACTATACACTGAATATACAAAACATTAAGAACACCTGCTCTTTTCATGACATAGGCTGAGCAGGTGAATCCAGGTGAAAGCTATGATCTCTTATTGATGTCACTTGTTAAATCCACTTCAATCAGTGTAGATGAAGTGGAGGAGACGGGTTAAAGAAGGATTTTTAAGCCTTGAGACAATTGAGACATGGATTGTATATGTGTGCCATTCAGAGAAAGGGTGAATGGGCAAGACAAAATATTGAAGTGCCTTTGAACGGAGTATGGTAGTAGGTGCCAGGCACACAGGTTTGTGTCAAGAACTGCAATGCTGCTGGGTTGTTCACACTCCAAAATGTCCTGTGTGTCGACACAAGAATGGTCTGCCACCCAATGGACATCAAGCTAACTTGACACTGTGGGAAGCATTGGAGTCAACTTCGGCCAGTATCCCTGTGGAACCCTTTTAATACCTTGTAGAGTCCATGCCCCGACGAATTGACACTGTTCTGAGGGCAAAAACAGGGGGGGGGGGTGCAACTCAACAAGTGTTCTTAATGTTTTGTCCACTCAGTGTACTGTGTATTAACACACACACATCAGCTGATGGCCAGATTGTGCAACAGGATAACATTCATGAGAGGGTGTTGTGGACTGCAGGATCCTAGGGGGGACCAGACTGTCTTTCCTCTGAATGGCATGACCGGAAACAAAAGCAGAAGGGAGAGAGAGAGAGAGAGAGAGAGAGAGAGAGAGAGAGGAGAGAGAACATCTCCACACATTTTGTCACTTTGCTCTAGTGTCAGATCAGATTGACAGTGATTTAAAGAGAGAGAGAGAAGGGTATTTTCATGCATTTCTCTGTCTTGAAGAGCCCAAACCCCTGCATTCCAAGATAGAGAAGAAGTCACGGTCCTCCAGGATCCTCTATCAGGACCCATCAGTCTCAACCTCCCCCTGGCCTACTCAGGTGGGTTCACTTAGACACATCAAACAGGCTTACACCCAAAACAAAATAGAATAAGATATTACAACTTGTGTAATTTTGATTGTTAAAAATGTTAAGTTTTGTTAATTGTAAAAAAAAAAATGTATCCTGGCTGTACGTGGTTCCAAAGTTCGTCTGCAGTCCATTTTGTGAGTGTATTCATCATCATTTTTTAAATTCAATTGAATAATGTATTCTGAATATCCAAACAAGTTGTTTTGTATGGGAGGGCAGCTATATTATCTCTAAGCCAGTCATCATTACAGTAAGTAATGGATGAAATTAGGAAGTATACAGTACTGTACAACTTTCACCTTTTTTCATTTTGCTTCATACGTCACAGCCCTAGATATGGACAGCACAACAGGATTCGCCCGGACCCCTGTCAATCACAACCACACCAACAGCAGCTGTTCCCGTGACAACGTGCTGAAGACTGTGGTGTTTCCTGTTCTCTACTCCCTCCTCTTCCTGTTGGGCCTGTCCCTCAACGGCCTGGCAGTGTGGGTGTTCTTCAGCATCCCCAGCCGCTCCCACTTCATCATCTACCTCAAGAACATTGTGGTGGCCGACGTCCTCATGACCCTCACCTTCCCCTTCAAGGTGCAGTTACAATTATAATAATCATAATATTAATAAAAGTTATAATATTGATAACTATGAAAAAAGTATGAAAAAACAGCAATTAAATTACTGACTTTATTAATGTATTTTGCTGTAGGTGCTGTCTGACTCCAACATGGCGTCCGTGGGTCTGCGTGTCTTCGTCTGTCGTGTCTCCTCTGTGCTCTTCTATCTCACCATGTACATCAGCATCCTCTTCTTTGGCCTCATCAGCATCGACCGCTGCAGGAAGACCCTCCAGCCCTTCAAGGGGACCAACGCGGCTCGTCTGTCCCACAGGAAACTGCTCTCTGGGGTTATCTGGTGCTCCCTGCTGGCCCTCTCCTTGCCCAACATGGTCCTGACCAGCCGCAGCCCCACCTCAGTCTACTTCAAGTGCAGTGATCTGAAGACGGCGGCTGGGCTGCATTGGCATGAGGTGGTCAACCACGTGTGCCAGGTCATCTTCTGGGGCAACCTGGTGACGGTGATAGTGTGTTATGCCCTCATCACCAAAGAGCTGTACAGTTCCTACGCCCGCGCCAACGCTTACTGTGCTGGTGGAGCCAGCAGAGCTGGTACTGGTAAAGGACAGCGCCAGCCCCAGAGAAAGACTGTGAGTTCAAACGTCTTCCTGGTGCTGGCTGTGTTCTTTGTGTGCTTCGTGCCGTTCCATTTCTCCCGCGTGCCGTACACCATGAGCCAGACGCGGGGACGCATGTTTGACTGTAACCTCAAGCTGTTCTTCTTCCAATTAAAGGAGAGTACACTCTGGCTGTCCTCCCTCAACTCCCTCCTGGACCCTCTCATCTACTTCTTCCTCTGTAAGTCCTTCAGGACCACCCTGTTCAAGACGCTCCGTCTCCCACCTGGGACCTGTAGCTGGCTCACTGGGAGAGGGCCGGACCCCAACACAGGCAGTACCCCTCTGGGAGACTCCTCTGCTTGACTGTAGCGAACTAAAGCTCTCTTCTGAAGGACTTCCATGTATTGTGGTCTGATGAATGTTTCACAGAGGATCATACTGCCCTCTACTGTAAGGCTGACGGAAACATCAACTGTGTGTTGATTGTAGCTCTGTCTGGGCAATGGAAAGAGTAGAGTAGGAAACTCTGCACAGACCAGTGATAATTACAATAATATGCAAACCAGTCTGTAACACCAGTCTGTAACACCAGTCTGTAACATTTTGTAGAATGTCATAACCCCCTCTAAATAACCTCATGCCAAAGGAAATCACCTAATCACCATGTCTGTCTCATAACAGCTTAGTTCCCCATACCGGCATTCTGCTTTGACCTCGTTCTTTTTTAGGCTTCAGGAACTGAAATAAGAGATATGTAATTATGTGTAACCATGGCACAGCACGTATGCCTATAATGGACAGCAAAACGTCCTGTACTACATAAACTTGTGAAATCTAAATATTTTTTTCTCTCCCATTCGTTGATCCATGTCTTTAACCATTCTTCAACAAAACAATATGATACTGAGGGAAAAATCCCCTGATTTCTCGGATGCATTGAAAGCCAGATGTGCTGTATGTTTAGACAGACAGTATACAACCTTTTAACAGATGGCCTAAGGGCAGGTGGGAGGGAGGCTGCTACTTACTGCTGTACAGTGACCACAGAGGAACCTAGAAAAACAAGCTGTGAGTGGCCGAAGGCTTTCCGTGGAAGTAGCAAGATGTGAAACAACACCAGTAAAAACCACACTGCGAAAGACAGCTGAAAGTTAACGTGAAAACAATAGTTCATGTGAAAGAAATGGTGTGTGTGCATGAGAGAGAGAAACATGGGATCAACACGTCTGATCTTTTAAATAATAATTAGTTCCAGGATAGAAAATGTAAAAAAAACACCAACCTCCCTGTGAAAATATAACAAACATACAGAAACTCCCTAACCTGCCGAATCCAGGTCACTGGTAGGGGAAATACCATCTGCATGGGCAGATGCTAACAGCAGCAGTTCCATCAGTCCCATCATATGGCTCAGGTGGTAGAACATGGCTCTTGCAATGCCAAAATTGTGGGTTTGATTCCTGGGTCACCCACACACAAAATATATGCATGCATGACTGTCAGTAACTTTGGATAAAATCATCTGCTAAATTGCATGATATTGTTATATTATAAGAAGTTTGACAAACAAGGGTGGCTTTTTTTTCAGTTGTGGTCAAAAAGCCAAAGATATTGATAACTAACCCTGTGCGTGAGCTCTTATTTTACCACTTCCCCATCTTCAGGAAGTGTATTAGGTGACGTAACAAACGCAGGCCCAATACATCGCAGTAACATATCTCACACGAAAGACATCGTAGTGACTTTCCTCCATGATAAGATGGTTTTTCTCAACTTCACCGGTGAGTTTCCTTATTTATTTATAATAACACATCATAGACATTTTTTTCTTAAATAATATTGTTCGTAAATATCCCAAATCTGACAAAAGGTTGCCTTTGACACAGAAAGAATAAGCTGTGAATTTTTTTGAGAAATGTTTATTGTGAACTTTATGAATCACAATCATTAGACTTTTATGCTTTCAATTGTATTTTGCAATAACAATAAACTATTAATTCACACAATGAAAATGAACCACATCGTGGTGTCAAATGTATGTTTTAATTTTAAAAAACATTAAAGGGGAAATCTGTGTTTGGTATATACATTTTCTGACTTTTTGAAGGAATACTTTAGGATTTTGGGTCCATGCAACTTATTATGTGACTTGTTTTCTACAACAAAGCGGTTGAATATTTGTTGACTCAAGACATTCCAGCTTTTCATTTTTAAATTATTTTTACAGTGGAGATCAAGTTTATAAAATGCCTGGCTGGGCAGATGAGACAATGGATTGCGCAGTGAGATGGAACAGATTAAATAGGCATTTCAACATCATAGATTTAGGCGGTGGTAACTTGTTGAATGGACACCGGCAGGAATGCGGTTTTAACCAATCAGCATCCATGATTAGACCCACCCATTGTATAACCTCCAATATTCTATATGGACAACTTGTCATGCTATTTTGAGTGCTATACCGTTTGGTTTGAAGTGGCTTAGAAAATGTAGCCCCTACCACTCCCATTGTTTCACTAGCAGAGATGCTGTCGGTGGGGTAAGTACATAAAGAAAACAAAGCCATATTTTGGACTCTCACGATCACTTTTTGAAGTGAATTGAATTGGCTATTTCTTAATACAAATGAAGTATATTTCAAAATATTGTGTACTGCCTCTAAAACATTTTACTGTAGATTCGTGGTAGTCTTAAACAAATCCACTTTGAAACAAAAGTCTACACCTCACACACATGAGGCTTAAAGAAAAGAAGACACCTGTACCAGGTCAGATATCGAGTTGAGATGTATCACATTTTGAGTTTGCACAGAAGACTGAAATATAATAAAACAGTTTGACATAGAAACACCAGATTTTTGTTTTTATAATTTTGAGTAATTATGAAAAATATGAATAACATTCCACCCATGAGGGTGCTTTTGGTCATTGACAGCAGGAAAGGGCTACATGGCAGTCATTTTTACCACAAAAATATGACAAGATTCTGTTCAAAACTCAAAACTGTACAAAACTACATTTCATTTGATAGAATATGCAAATTAATCCATACGTGTCTATTGACACTTGTGAAGTCAATCTAAGTAATGAAACATTTAAAAAAAAACTAGGATAGGTTACTGTTTGTACTGTAAAATAGTGTAACAGAACTACAATAAACACAGCGAGAAACTATAATAGAGATGAGATGTGAGTTTCCATGGGAAACTAAGATAGTTACTCTCTGTACTGTCAAATAGTGTAACAGAAACTATTGCCACCCAGCAACTTTGTGAAAAAAAGTTGAGGGTTTTGGTCGACAAAACTAGCACCATAATACTGGTAGACCAAACTGAGTATCGCCCAGGTTGGTGCGCTGTCACAACTAAGACAAACCCTCAGCGCTGCAATACTGATAGAAAAAACTGGGTATCGCCCAGGTTGGTACACTGTCACAAGCAATACAAACAAGGAAAGAACCCAAAGGAGATGGCACAAGCCAAAACCGAATGGAGGGACAGCAGAGCACCCTGATGGAGAGGCTAACTGCTCCAAGCTATTGAATAGCAGCCGGTACACTTCTGATAGAGTCTTTTGATAGAGGCTGACTAGCTAGCTGCTCCAAGCTATTGAATAGCAGCCGGTACACTTCTGATATAGTCTTTTGATAGAGAGACTGACTAGCTAGCTGCTCCAAGCTATTGAATAGCAGCCGGTACACTTCTGATATAGTCTTTTGATAGAGAGACTGACTAGCTAGCTGCTCCAAGCTATTGAAGAGCAGCTGGTACACTTCTGATAGAGTCTTCTGATAGAGAGGCTAACTAGCTAGCTGCTCCAAGCTATTGAATAGCAGCCGGTACACTTCTGCTCTTATACACTCTAACGTAGCGCTCTTACCATTCCTCTCTGGAATGAACTGAGAAAAGGAAGAGGTGGATGTAGTATGTCAGCAACTACAGTATTTAATTACGGGGGTCAGCCGCAGTCTCAGCACTACCTGGTACACGGGACTAATCTGAAATTCCTCAGAATATAGTGATCAGATCTAGTGCAAAATGACTGTTTTTTTTGCATGGGCTGCATCTCAATCCACCATATCCATCTATGTCTGTAGGGTCCAAACCTTTTGGACTACAAACCCCTCTGTGGAAAGAGGAGGCTCTCTTGAACACGATGGTATTCTCCTTTTTTCTCTATATCCCCCACAAGTGTCATGGGACTCATCTGAAGGTAACCCATACAAATTAATGTAAGTATGGATATATATATAGATATTAAACCTTCATGTGAAGGTAACCCATACAAATGAATGGGAGTATGGAGATATATATAGATATTAAACCTTCATCTGAAGCCAACCCATACAAATTAATGGGAGTATGGAGATATATATAGATATTAAACCTTCATCTAAAGGTAACCCATACAAATGAATGGGAGTATGGAGATATTTCTTATACCTCCAAAATATAGGACAGCGACTTCAAAACCTTATTTCTTATGATAAATTTGTTTACTGTCTTTTGTGCGTCTTTTCTGAATGTGTAATTCGATGCGTGGGCTATAATAGTAAAGGCCAAATATTTGATCAAATCACTTTTCAATATATTTTTTTTATACCTAAAGGCATCCTAAAATTCAAAAACAAATAGCTAAATGATCCATGGTATGACCATCTTAAAACAATTCCACATGTTAGCTTAGTAACATATGGAATTGAGGTTAACGGTCATTTTGGTCAAATTTTATTTCAGTTAACATTAATTGCATGTGTAAATATGTTTTGATAAGAAATCAGTTTATATTTTGCTATGATTGTTGCTTTTCCAATAGTTTCTTCTTGGGGTCAAAATGGTAGGTTGAGGGTTAATTTATTGATAGATAGACATTATCCATTGAACATGCCAACTAGGACTAGGTTTAAACTTGTCTCTGGGAAACCAGACGGTAATGTTTTGAAGACACTAAGCACATGATCCATTTATATTCTTAAATTGTATTCTTCAAGAAGCAATAGCTACATATCATTTATTCAAAATTCCTAAAATTGATGTACCAATGCAGATTTCCCCTTTAATCTAGAAATTAATTATTATTTTAATAATTTTTCTTCCTAACCTCATTTGCAGATTCCTCAAAACTAGTAGCCACAATGGCATCACATTCCCCTCCAAAGGACTGTGGCTTTAATGAAGATACCTTAAATATGGCTATATCAAGTCTCTACTTCCTGTTGTTCATCCCGGCCCTCATCATCAATGGGGTAGCAGTCTGGGTCTGCATGCAACTTCGTTCAAAGTCCACCTTCATGGTGTATCTGAAGAACCTTCTGGCCGCTGACCTTCTCATGACCCTGACCATCCCTGTCAAAGCAGCCAATATCCTGCCCAGCACTCCACTGACTCTGAAGGCCTTTGCCTGTCGCTACTCTGATGTTCTTTTTTACCTCTGTATGTACATGAGCATCATTCTGTTGGGCCTCATCAGTCTGGACCGCTTCTTCAAGATCGTCAGGCCCTGTGGCAGGTTGTTGGGTCAGAACATTGTCTTCGGCAAAGTGCTGGCTGCTTCCATCTGGGTGGTGCTGTTGTCCACTGCTGTCATTCCAACCATGATCCTGACCAATCAGGATCCCACAAACAAGACTAAACTATTCTGTATGGCAATGAAGAGCAATGCAGGACAATATTTCCACAGTGGCGTGGTCAAATTAAACAACGCAATCTTCTGGGTGGTGTGTGTTCTTATTTGCTTCTGCTACATGTGCATAGCAAGGAAGGTTTTTCAATCATACAGGAAATCAGGAAGCAGCAATGACGAAGGGAGGCATAAGACCAAAGTGCGTGTGTTTTTGGTTCTGGTGGTTTTCCTGACGTGTTTCGGACCCTACCACGCCATACGGCTCCCCTACACCTTGCTTCAGGTTACCTCAACAACCAGCTGCACTAAGGTCACCTTACAGATCTCTAAGGAGTTCACCTTGTGGATGTCAGCCACGAACGTCTGTCTGGACCCTCTCATCTACTTCTTCCTCTGTAAGCCCTTCAGGATCACCCTGTTCAAGACGCTCCGTCTCCCACCTGGGACCTGTAGCTGGCTCACTGGGAGAGGACCCAACACAATAGAGGATCAGACCCCAACACAGGAGGGAGACTCCTGTGCCTGTACAGAAAATTAAAACTCTTTGGAAATATCTACTTCATGTTGTAAGATGTTCTGTTTGACAGAGTATAATACTGCTACCTGGTGGAGGGTAAACTATCCAAAGAGTTATACTAGAAAGGAATCCACCAGGTGTAATGTACTATCCTACTCTTTATATTAGAAATGCTACGTTACAGCCTTATTCTAAAACAGAATAACTACATTTTTACCCTCATAAATCTACACACAATACCCAATAATGGAGGGCCGTACAGGCCCCATTTAACATCGGTGTGGTTGTAGTGGAGCGAGATTCTTGGTGTCCACATCACCAACAAACTGTCATGGTCCAAACATCCCAAGACAGTCGTGAAGAGGGTACTACAACGCCTTTTCGGCGTTGGGTACTCAGATCCTCAAAAAGTTATACAGCTGCACCATCGAGAGCATCCTGACCGGTTGCATCACCGCCTGGTATGGCAACTACCCGGCATCTGACCGTAAGGCGCTACAGAGGGTAGTAAGTACGGCCCAGTACATCACTGGGACCAAGCTTCCTGCCATCCAAGACCTTTATAATAGGTGGGGTCAGAGGAAGGCCCTAAAATGTGTAAAAGACTCCAGTTACCCCACGGCAAGTAGTACCGGAGTGCCAAGTCTGGGTCCAAAAAGGCTCCTTAACAGCTTCTACCCCCAAGCCATAACACTGCTGAATGGCCACCAGGACTATTTACATTGATACCGCCCATCCTCCATTTGTTTTTACACTGCTGCTACTCGCTGTTTATCATCTATGCATAGTCACTTTACCCCTACCTACATGTACAAATTATCTCAACAAACCTCTACCCCCTCATATTGACTTGATACCGGAAGCCCCTGTATATAGCCTCGTTATTGCTATTTTAATGTGTTACTTTTTATTTTATTTTATATTTTTTACTTTAGTTTATTTAGTAAATGTTTCCTTAACTCTATTTATTGAACTGCACTGTTGGATAGGGCCTGTAAGTAACATGTCACTGTAAGGTCTACACCTGTTGTATTCGGCGCATGTGATAAATAATATTTGTTTTGATTTGATTTGATTTATTTGGAATGACAAAGCAAAAACAGGAATGACAAAGCAAAAACACATTTTTGGATGGTTTGCTAAAAACAGACATACCTTATTTACATAACAATTCAGACCCTTTGCTATGAGACTCTAAATTGAGCTCAGGTGAAACCTGTTTCCATTGATCATCCTTGAGATGTTTCTACAACTTGATTGGAGTCCACCTGTGGTAAATTCAACTGATTGGACATGATTTGGAAAGGCACACACCTGTCTATATAAGGTCCCACAGTTGACTGTGCATGTCAGAGCAAAAACCAAGCCATGAGGTCAAAGGAATTGTCCGTAGAGCGCCGAGACAGGATTTTGTCAAGGCACAGATCTGGGAAAGGGTACCAAAACATTTCTGCAGCATTGAAGGTCCCCAAGAACACAGTGGAAGAAGTTTGGAACCACCAAGAATCTTCCGAGCAGCAGGGACTGGAAGACTAGTCAGGATAGAGGGAAAGATGAATGGAGCAAAGTACAGAGAGATATTTGATGAAAACCTGCTCCAGAGTGTTCAGGACCTCAGACTGGGGCGACGGTTCACCTTCCAACAGGACAACAACCCTAAGCACACATTCAAGACAACACAGGAGTCTCTGAATGTCCTTGAGTGGCCCGGCCAGAACCCCGACTTGAACCCGATCTAACATCTCTGGAGAGACCTGAAAATAGCTGTGCAGCAACACTCCCCATCCAACCTGACAGAACTTGAGAGAATCTGCAGAGAAGAATGGGAGAAACTCCCCAAATACATGTGTGCCAAGCTTGTAGCGTCATACCCAAGAAGATTCGAGGCTGTAATCGCTGTCACAGGTGCTTCAAGAAAGTTCTGAGTAAAGGGTCTGAATACGTACATGTAAATGTAAATGTATATTTCATGTTTTTCTTTTACCTCTTTTTGCTTTGTCATTATGGGGTATTGTGAAGTCATTATGAGGTATTGTGATGTCATTATGGGGTATTGTGAAGTCATTATGAGGTATTGTGAAGTCATTATGAGGTATTGTGATGTCATTATGGGGTATTGTGAAGTCATTATGAGGTATTGTGAAGTCATTATGAGGTATTGTGATGTCATTGTGGGGTGTTGTGAAGTCATTATGAGGTAATGTGAAGTCATTATGGGGTATTGTGAAGTCATTATGGGGTATTGTGATGTCATTATGGAGTATTGTGAAGTCATTATGAGGTATTATGATTTCATTATGGGGTATTATGAAGTCATTATGAGGTATTGTGAAGTCATTGTGGGGTATTGTGATTTCATTATGGGGTATTGTGAAGTCATTATGAGGTATTGTGAAGTCATTATGGGGTATTGTGAAGTCATTATGAGGTATTGTGATTTCCTTATGGGGTAGTATTAAGTCATTATGAGGTATTGTGAAGTCATTGTGGGCTATTGTGAAGTCATTATGGGGTATTGTGAAGTCATTATGGGGTATTGTGAAGTCATTATGGGATATTGTGATGTCATTATGGGGTATTGTGAAGGTTGATGAGAGGAAAAAAGTATTTAATCAATTTTAGAATAAGGTTTTAACGTAACAAAATGTGGAAAAAGTATATTAGTATATTGAAAATGAATCCACTGGGTGTGATGTACTACTGAAGTCCACATATTTACATTGAGAAGAGACAGAATACATCTTGTTTTTATGATGTTTGTAAAGATGATTGCAGTGATGATTATGTTTTTGTTTGCATAAACTACCAATGCATGTTTGGACAGTAGGCCGCAGGGACTGAATGTGTGCGCATTAGGCTAACTATTAGCTTTCTGGTGTTTTCCATATTGTATTACTATGGTGTGTTTATGTGTGTTTGTTGAAATCACAAAATGAATTTCCATGTAAATGGACAAGTAAAGTATACTTCATATCATGTACTATTTAAATTACATACCAAAAAAATGAATAAAGTGGTCCTATTAGGTTTCAGATATATTTCTGGTTGTCAGGTTAATCTACAGTATGTCAAAACAAGACTATATTGTGTAAAATAATGTTGGGTAAATTATACATTGCATTAGAGAGTCACAATAACATTACAACCTGTTCTCGCTGTTGCTTTAGTGTCACTCTATTTCCCTGGATTTCCCTGGATTTGCATCTGTCTGAACATGTAGAGCCTTCTTGGGTAATTCAAGACGTGAGTCTCATGTACACTGGCGTTGTGGCAGAGTTCCACACCACAGTACTGTTCCGTCTGATCACTGATTCTCTTCAGGTAGGTGAGCACATCGTTAGTTCACTTGCCTCTTCTTATCCTGCTCTGTTTTATGCATTGCTTGATCAAGGTACACTTCAAATAAATTATAATGGGTTTATAAGTATAGTTCATAAATGGTTATTTATTTGTTTATTGATTCTATAGTAGCTAAATATGTAATGAAGAGTTGTAAAACATTCATGATTCTTTGCCTTACACAGATTTGTGGGTTGTCTTCTCTTGTTGTCTCAAGAGATTTCTATTCACAGAGAAAAAAAAGGTTTTATGTACATACAGGTCTATAAGCTAATGCTAACAAAATACAGGGATAGAGGTGGGAATAGTTCAGTGATATAGATACAAGTCTATAAGCTAATTTTTTTTTATTTATTTCACCTTTATTTAACCAGATAGGCTAGTTCAGAACAAGTCCTCATTTACAACTGTGACCTGGCCAAAATAAAGCAAAGCAGTGCACAAACAACAACACAGAGTTACACATGGAATAAACAAGCGTACAGTCAATAACACAATAGAAAAAAAAGAAAGTCTATATACAGTGTGTGCAAATGGCATGAGGAGGTAAGGCAATAAATAGACCATACTAGCGAAGTAATTACAATTTAGCAATCATGAGCAGATGATGATGTGCAAGTAGAAATACTGGTGTGCAAAAGAGCAGAAAAGTAAATAAAAACAGTATAGGGATGAGGTAGTTAGATTGGGCGGGCTATTTACAGATGGGCTATGTACAGCTGCAGCGATCGGTTAGCTGCTCAGAAAGCTGATGCTTAAAGTTAGTATGGGAAATTTAAGTCTCCAGCTTAAGCGATTTCTGCAATTCGTTCCAGTCATTGGCAGCAGAGAACTGGAAGGAAAGGCGGCCAAATGAGGTGTTGGCTTTGGGGATGACCAGTGAGATATACGTACATGCTGGAGCGCGTGCTATGGGTGGGTGTTGTTATCGTGACCAGTGAGCTGAGATAAGGCGGAGCTTTATCTAGCATAGACTTATAGATGATCGGGAGCCAGTGGGTCTGGCGACTAATATGTAGCGAGGGCCAGCTGACTAGAACATACAGGTCGCAGTGGTGGGTGGTATAAGGGGCTTTGGTGACAAAATGGATGGCACTGTGATAGACTGCATCCAGTTTGCTGAGTAGTATTGGAAGCTATTGGAAGCTATTTTGTAAGTGGCATCACCAAAGTCGAGGATTGGTAGGGTATGTTTGGCGGCGTGAGTAAGGAAGGCTTTGTTGCGAAATAGGAAGCCGATTCTAGATTTAATTTTGGATTTGGAGATGTTTAATATAAGTCTGGAAGGAGAGTTTACAGTCTAGCCAGACACCTAGGTAATTGTAGTTGTCCACATATTCTAAGTCAGAACCATCCAGAGTAGTGATGCTAGTCTGGCAGGCGGGTGCGGGCAGCGAACGGTTGAAAAGCATGCATTTGGTTTTACTAGCGTTTAAGAGCATTTGGAGGCCACTGAAGGAGTGTTGTATGGCATTGAAGCTTGTTTGGAGATGAGTTGAAACAGTGTCCAAAGAAGGGCCAGATGTAAATGAATGGTGTTGCCTGCGTGGAGGTGGATCAGGGAATCACCCGCAGCAAGAGCAACAACGTTGATATATACAGAGAAAAGAGTCGGCCTGAGAATTGAACCCTGTGGTACCCCCATAGAGTCTGCCAGAGGTCAGTGAACCAGGCAGGGCAGTCATTTGAGAAACTAAGGCTGTTGAGTCTGCCGATAAGAATACGGTGATTGACAGAGTCGAAAGCCTTGGCCAGGTCGATGAAGACGGCAGCACATTACTGTCTTTTCTATGGCGGTTATGATATTGTTTAGTACCTGCAACCGTGACCAGCTCGGAAACCGGATTGCACAGCGAAGAAGGTAAGGAGGGATTCGAAATGGTCAGTGATCTGTTTGTTAACTTTGCTTTCGAAGACTTTAGAAAGTTAGGGCAGGATGGATATAGATCTATAACAGTTTGGGTCTAGAGTGTCACCCCCTTTTAAGAGGGGGTGACACCGCGGCAGCTTTCCAATCTTTAGGGATCTCGGACGATACGAAAGAGGTTGAACAGACTGGTAATAGGGGTTGCAACAATGGCAGCGGATAATTTTAGAAAGAGAGGGTCCAGATTGTCTAGCCCAGCTGATTTGTACAGATCCAGGTTTTGCAGCTCTTTCAGAACATCTGCTATCTGGATTTGGGTGAAGGAGAAGCTGGGGAGGCTTGGGCAAGTAGCTGCGGGGGGTGCGGAGTTGTTGGCCGGGGTTGGGGTAGCCAGGAGGAAAGCATGGCCAGCCGTAGAGAAATACTTATTGAAATTCTCGAGTATCGTGGATTTATCGGTGGTGACAGTGTTTCCTAGCCTCAGTGCAGTGGGCAGCTGGGAGGAGGTGCTCTTATTCTCCGTGGACTTTACAGTGTCCCAAAACGTTTTGGAGCTAGAGCTACAGGATGCAAATTTCTGTTTAAAAAAGCTAGTCTTTGATTTCCTGAGTGCCTGCGGTATTGGTTCCTGACTTCCATGAAAAGTTGCATATCCCAGGGACTAGTGACAGTGATGAGGGGTGGTCGTTTGACCGCGGACCCATAGCGGATGCTCACTGAGATACTGATTGAAAACAGAAGAGGTGTATTTGGAGGGCAAGTTGGTCAGGATAATATCTATGAGGGTGCCCATGTTTACGGATTTAGGGTTGTACCTGGTGGGTTCCTTGATAATTTGTGTGAGATTGAGGCCATCTATCTTAGATTGTAGGACTGCCACGGTGTTAAGCATATCCCACTTTAGCTCACCTAACAGAATGAACTCTGAAGATAGATGGGGGACAATCAATTCACATATGGTGTCCAGGGCACTGCTGGGAGCTTACGGGGGTCTATAACAGGCGGCAACAGTGAGAGACTTATTTCTGGAGAGATACATTTTTTAATTAGAAGCTCAAACTGTTTGGGCATAGACCTGGAAAGTATGATAGAACTTTGCAGGCTATCTCTGGAGTAGATTGCAAGTCCTCCACCTTTTTGATGGAAAATGTTGCTGTTGGGTATGGAAATCTCAGAATTCTTGGTGGGCTTCCTAAGCCAGGATTCAGACACGGCAAGGACATCAGGGATGGCGGAGTGTGCTAAAGCAGTGAGTAAAACAAACTTAGGGAGGAGGCTTCTGATGTTAACGTGCATGAAACCAAGGCTTTTTCAGTTATGGAAGTCAACAAATGAGAGTTCCTGGGGACACGCAGGGCCTGGGTTAACCTACACGTCACCCGAGGAACAGAGGAGGAGTAGGATGAGGGTACGGCTAAAGGCTATCAAGACTGGTCGTCTAGTGCGTTGGGGACAGAGAAAAAAGGAGCAGATTTCTGGGCGTGGTAGAATAGATTCAGGGCATAATGAACAGGCTGATGATTTTATTTATTTATTTTTATTTTACCTTTATTTAACCAGGTAGGCAAGTTGAGAACAAGTTCTCATTTACAATTGCGACCTGGCCAAGATAAAGCAAAGCAGTTCGACAGATACAACAACACAGAGTTACACATGGAGTAAAACAAACATACAGTCAATAATAAAGTATAAACAAGTCTATATACAATGTGAGCAAATGAGGTGAGAAGGGAGGTAAAGGCAAAAAAGGCCTTGGTGGCAAGGTAAATACAATATAGCAAGTAAAACACTGGAATGGTAGTTTTGCAATGGAAGAATGTGCAAAGTAGAAATAAAAATAATGGGGTGCAGAGGAGCAAAATAAATAAATTAATTAAATACAGTTGGGAAAGAGGTAGTTGATAGGGCTAAATTATAGGTGGGCTATGTACAGGTGCAGTAATCTGTGAGCTGCTCTGACAGTTGGTGCTTAAAGCTAGTGAGGGAGATAAGTGTTTCGAGTTTCAGAGATTTTTGTAGTTCGTTCCAGTCATTGGCAGCAGAGAACTGGAAAGAGAGGCGGCCAAAGAAAGAATTGGTTTTGGGGGTGACTAGAGAGATATACCTGCTGGAGCGTGTGCTACAGGTGGGAGATTCTATGGTGACCAGCGAGCTGAGATAAGGGGGGACTTTACCTAGCAGGGTCTTGTAGATGACATGGAGCCAGTGGGTTTGGCGACGAGTATGAAGCGAGGGCCAGCCAACGAGAGCGTACAGGTCGCAATGGTGGGTAGTATATGGGGCTTTGGTGACAAAACGGATTGCACTGTGATAGACTGCATCCAATTTGTTGAGTAGGGTATTGGAGGCTATTTTGTAAATTACATCGCCAAAGTCGAGGATTGGTAGGATGGTCAGTTTTATAAGGGTATGTTTGGCAGCATGAGTGAAGGATGCTTTGTTGCGAAATAGGAAGCCAATTCTAGATTTAACTTTGAATTGGAGATGTTTGATATGGGTCTGGAAGGAGAGTTTACAGTCTAACCAGACACCTAAGTATTTGTAGTTGTCCACGTATTCTAAGTCAGAGCCGTCCAGAGTAGTGATGTTGGACAGGCGGGTAGGTGCAGGTAGCGATCGGTTGAAGAGCATGCATTTAGTTTTACTTGTATTTAAGAGCAATTGAAGGCCACGGAAGGAGAGTTGTATGGCATTGAAGCTTGCCTGGAGGGTTGTTAACACAGTGTCCAAAGAAAGGCCGGAAGTATACAGAATGGTGTCGTCTGCGTAGAGGTGGGTCAGAGACTCACCAGCAGCAAGAGCGACCTCATTGATGTATACAGAGAAGAGAGTCGGTCCAAGAATGGAACCCTGTGGCACCCCCATAGAGACTGCCAGAGGTCCGGACAACAGACCCTCCGATTTGACACACTGAACTCTATCAGAGAAGTAGTTGGTGAACCAGGCGAGGCAATCATTTGAGAAACCAAGGCTGTTGAGTCTGCCGATGAGGATGTGGTGATTGACAGAGTCGAAAGCCTTGGCCAGATCAATGAATACGGCTGCACAGTAATGTTTCTTATCGATGGCGGTTAAGATATCGTTTAGGACCTTGAGCGTGGCTGAGGTGCACCCATGACCAGCTCTGAAACCAGATTGCATAGCAGAGAAGGTATGGTGAGATTCAAAATGGTCGGTAATCTGTTTGTTGACTTGGCTTTCGAAGACCTTAGAAAGGCATGGTAGGATAGATATAGGTCTGTAGCAGTTTGGGTCAAGAGTGTCCCCCCCTTTGAAGAGGGGGATGACCGCAGCTGCTTTCCAATCTTTGGGAATCTCAGACGACACGAAAGAGAGGTTGAACAGGCTAGTAATAGAAAGAAAGGGTCCAGATTGTCTAGCCCGGCTGATTTGTAGGGGTCCAGATTTTGCAGCTCTTTCAGAACATCAGCTGAATGGATTTGGGAGAAGGAGAAATGGGGAAGGCTTGGGCGAGTTGCTGTTGGGGGTGCAGTGCTGTTGACAGGGGTAGGAGTAGCCAGGTGGAAAGCATGGCCAGCAGTAGAAAAATGCTTATTGAAATTTTCAATTATGGTGGATTTATCAGTGGTGACAGTGTTTCCTATCTTCAGTGCAGTGGGCAGCTGGGAGGAGGTGTTCTTATTCTCCATGGACTTTACAGTGTCCCAGATAAGAAAGGTTGCATCTCTGGACGTGCTAGTTATGCTGGGGGAGGTCCCCGCATGTGTGGGAGGTGGGACAAAGGAGGTGTCTGAGGCATGTTGAGTGGGACTAGGGGCTCCGCAGTAAACTAAAACAATGATAACTATTCTAAACAACAGTGTACAAGGCATATTGACATTTGAGAGAGACATAAAGCGAGGCATAAAGCAATCACAGGTGTTGATGGGGAGAGCCAGCTAAGACAACAACGGGTAAGACAACGACCACTAATTATCTTAGGCAACAACAACAGGTAAAATGGTGATGAATGGGCGGAGATGGTCAGTTAACTACACATAGAGCCTGAGTTCTAGGCTGGGGCTGAAAGATAAACAAAAAAATAAACAAAATGGAGTATTGTGACTAATGAACAGTCCAGCAGGTATCAGCTATGTAGCCAAGTGATCATAGGATCCAGTGAACAGCAACAGGTAGAACAGGGAAGCGTTACTACGCTAGCACGCGGGAGACACAGCGTTTAAAGTTTGCAGGCCGGGGTAAGTAGGAGCATCTGTTCCGACGTCCGGAATTGGCCGGTTGAGGGCACAGCAGATGGAGTTACATCGGTGGACCAGTCGTGGTGGTACAGGCCGGATGGCGAAAGAGGTATTGTAGTTGTAGTAATTTTGTTTTCTAGCCGGGAGATGCGCCTGGCTCGCGGCTAATTGGTGCTAGCGTTGGGGCAGGGACGTTAGCCAGCATAGCCACTCTGTAGCAGCTAGCTAGCAGCGATGATCCGATGCAAAGGTCTAGAGCTTATGACAAGGATCTGGTGGAGTAGTGGATTCTATCAGTGTTGGGGTAGAGTCCGGGAGGCATCGGCTGTGTAGCCGAGTGATCACAGAGTAGGCCAGGAGGTGGGCCTGGCTCAGGGCTAGCTTTGGGGCTGGGTCACTCTGTGGCAGCTAGCTAGCTTGTTATTGCTAACAAAAGCAATGCAAATCATGTTAAATGATGCAAGGTGATTCAAAGGTTTTCCTCAGTGTCTTCATTTTGCATGTTTTCGTATTGACTTAGGAAAGTCCTTGAATAAGTTCCTCATTTGGCAAACAATGGATTAGACTGAGATATTTCCATAACTTTTCTTCTCCCTTTTTTCAGATGCTACAATGACATCTAACCTGACATCCCCCCTGTTTCTTCTGGACTGTGGCTCTTTCAATTATCACGACCTAGATGTGGTTATCCCATGTCTGTACTTTGCAATGTTCCCACTTGCCTTGATGTTGAATGGGGTCGCGTCCTGGGTCTCCCTGCACCTGAGCTCAACCTCCACCTTCATGGTGTATCTGAAGAACCTTTTGGCCGCTGACCTTCTCATGACCCTGACCATGCCTATTGTGGCGGCCAGTAAACTTCCTACGTCATCTGTGGGGTTACGACTGTTCTCCTGTCGCTACTCAGGTGTCATCTTCTACACATGCATGTACACAAGCATCACTCTACTGGGCCTCATCAGTCTGGACCGCTTCTTCAAGATCGTCAGGCCCTGTGGCAGGTTGTTGGGTCAGAACCTGGTCTTCGGTAAGGTACTGTCTGTCTCTGTGTGGGTGGCGCTGTTTGGAGCCACTGCTCTCCCTACCATTATCCTGACCAATCAGGGTGCCAGCAACAAGACGGATGCCTCCTGTATGTCCATGAAGAGCCCAGCCGGGGTCAGACTTCACACAGTGGTGGTTGTGTTCATGGATGTCTTGTTCTGGGCCGTAAGCATACTGGTTGTAGTTTGCTACATGTGCATCACCAACAAGGTCCTCCAGTCCTTCAGAAATTCCGGCAGCGAAAACAGTCAGGGCAAGCAAAAGACAAAGGTCCGTGTCTTCCTGGTTCTGGTCGTGTTCTCTGTGTGCTTCATTCCATTCCACATCATGCGGATCCCACGGACCATTCAGCAGACCAACAATGTCAACGGCTGTTCTCAAGTCTCCATCAACATCGCTCAAAAGGTGACCCTGTGGCTGTCCACCGTCAACATCTGCCTGGACCCACTCCTCTACTTCTTCCTGTGCAGGGAGTTCAAAGAGAAACTTATGGGGATGCTGAAGAGAAAAGGGACACCTTCACAAATGACATCAGGCACCACATAGAACCGCTCAACATAGACAGGGAGGAGTATCATCCAATTAGACATTTCTCTAATTGAGACAAAAACACATTGTAGGCTAAATAGGGGATTTGAATAAAATGTCCTGAGGAAAACTAAATAACTTTGTCTTAGATTGGTTTTCTTTTGTTCTATACTTGTTAAAATGTTTCTACCCATAATTGTTGGAGAGCAAGTTGGATTACTGTGATGTGTGGTTGTCTCACCTAGCTACCTTAAGATGGATGCACTAACTGTAAGTCAATCTGATTAATGACTAAAATCTAAATGTAAAATGAATTAGGTCACACAAGCTGTTATTTCACCGTTACTTTAGCTTGTTATCACAGAGCATGTAAAACCACCCATTGGGTATAAACTGGTTGAATCAATGTTGTTTTAACGTAATGTGTCAACGTATTGTGATGTGGAATCTACGTGAACATTTTTACATTGGATTTGACGACCAGGTGCTTTCCCTCGCTGAGGCTGACTTGAGGAAAACTCTCAAAAGAGTGAATAATCACAAAGTCGCCATCCCAGATGACGTCCCCCGGGCCACGTCCTCAGTGTGTGTGCTGACCAACTGGCAGATGTCTTCTCAGATATATTCAACCTGTCCCTGTCCCAGGTTGTAGTCCCAATCTGCTTTAAATAGATCACCATTGTCCCAGTGCCCAAGACAAACAAGGTGACATGCCCAAATGAATATGGTGCTGTTGCCCTCACCTCAGTCCTTTTTTAAATGTACTTAACACTTATTTTACCAGGTAAGTTGACTGAGAACACATTTTAATTTACAGCAATGACCTGGGGAAGAGTTACAGGGGAAAGGAGGGCGGGTGAATGAGCCAATTGGAAGCTGGGGATCAAATCAAATCAAATGTTATTTGTCACATGCACATGGTTAGCAGATGTTAATGCGAGTGTAGCGAAATGCTCGTGCTTCTAGTTCCGACAATGCAGTAATAACCAACGAGTAATCTAGCTAACAATTCCAAAACTACTACCTTATACACATAAGTGTAAAGGGATAAAAAATATGTACATAAATATATATGAATGAGTGATGGTACAGAGCGGCATAGGCAAGATGCAGTAGATGGTATCGAGTACAGTAAATACATATGAGATGAGTATGTAAACAAAGTGGCATAGTTTAAAGTGGCATGTCTTACATAAAGATGCAGTAGATGATATAGAGTACAGTATATACGTAGACATATGAGATGAATAATGTAGGGTATGTAAACATTATATTAAGTAGCATTGTTTAAAGTGGCTAGTGATATATTTTACATCAATTCCCATTATTAAAGTGGCTGGAGTTGAGTCAGTGTGTTGGCAGCAGCCACTCAATGTTAGTGGTGGCTGTTTAACAGTCTGATGGCCTTGAGATAGAAGCTGTTTTTCAGTCTCTCGGTCCCAGCTTTGATGCACCTGTACTGACCTTGCCTTCTGGATGATTAGTTGACCATGACAATATGAGGGCCAGATTCGGAATTTAGCCAGGATACCGGGGTTAACACCCCTACTCTTACAATAAGTGCCATGGGATCTTTAGTGACCACAGAGTGGCAGGACACCTGTTTAACATCCCATCTGAAAGATGGCACCCTACACAGGGCAACGTCCTCAATCATTGCCCTGGGGTATTGGGATATTTATTTGAGGGACCAGAGGAATGGTTGCCTCCAACTGGTCCTCCAACACCACTTTCAACAGCATCTGGTCTCCCATCTAGGGACCAACCAGGACCAAACCAAGTTAGCTTCAGAAGCAAGCAAGCAGTGGGATGCAGGGTGGTATGCTGCTGGCGCAGGGCGGTCATGAAGTGCTTAGAGAGGCTGATCATGGCCCACATCAAGGCCAGCATACTGGGCACATAATTTTTCTACTGTCTAAAAGATCCATGGAAAACGTCATTTCCATCGCTATTCACACAGCCGTAAAACCTCTGGACAAGAGGAACACCTATGTGAGAATGATGTTCATTGACTATTGTTCAGCATTCAACACAATTGTTCCCTCCAAGCTCGACACCAAGCTCAGAGCCATGGGTCTGGACACCACCCTCTGCAAATGGATCCTGGACTTCCTGACGGGCAGACCATCACAGGCTGTGAGGATTGGCAAAAACACCTCCTCCCCACTGACTCTTAACACGGGGTTCCCCCAGGGGTGTGTCCTCAGCCCTCTGCTGTACTCCCGTAGGGTCCCCCCAGGGGTGTGTCCTCTGTCCTCTGCTGTACTCCCTGTTCACCCATGACAATGTTGCTTTGCACGACACCAACTCCACCAGTTTGCTGACGACACTACAGTTGTAGGCCTGATAACCGACGATAACAAGTCAGCCTATAGGGAGGGGGTAAGTGAACTGGCATTGTGGTGTCATGACAACAACCTTACCCTCAACGTCAGCAAAACAAAGTAGTTGATTGATGACTTCAGGAAGCAGAGGAAGGAACATGCCCTGATCCACATCAACGGGACTACAGTAGAGAGTCTCAAGTTTTAAGTTCCTCAGCGTCCACATCACCGAGGACCCGTCATGGACTAACAACACCACTCTTGTAAAGAGGGAGCAACAGCATCTCTACTTCCTGAGGCGGCTGAAGAAATTTGGCATGGCACGCCATGCCCTCTCCAAATACTACTGCTGCTTTACTTCTGTTTTTGTTCGTTGTCCTGTTGCATCACCCAACTTCTTTTGAGCTTCAATTGGCGGACAGATAGCCTTACATTCTCCTGAAAAATGTATTTATAGACTTGGGAATTCATTTCCCCGTCGATGATAGCAAGCTGTCCAGGACTTGAGGCAGCAAAGCAGCCCCAAACCACAATGCTCCCTCCACCATACTTTACAGTTGGGAAGAGGTTTTGATGTTGGTGTGCTGTGCCTTTTTTTCTCCACACATAGTGTTGTGTGTTCCTTCCAAACAACTCAATTGTAGTTAAATTGTTTTGCCAACAGCACTTTTGGACAGCAGTGGCTTCTTCCGTAGTGTCCTCCCATGAACATCATTCTTGTTTAGTGTTTCACGTATTGTAGGCTCGTCAACAGAGATGTTAGCATGTTCGGTAAGTCTTTAGCTGACACTCTTCTTAACCTCATTGAGTATTCTGTGCTGTGCTCTGGCAGTCATCTTTGCAGGACGGCCACTCCTAGGGAGAGTAGCAACAGTGCTGAACTGTCTCCATTGATTGACAATTTGTCTTACCGTGGACTAATGAACATCAAGGCTTTTAGAGATACTTTTGTAACCCTTTCCAGCTTTATGCAAGTCAACAATTAGGTCTTCTGAGATCTCTTTTGTTCGAGGCATGGTTCACATCAGGCAATGCTTCTTGTGAATAGCGAACTCAAATTTTGAGAGTGTTTTTTATAGGGCAGGGCAGCTCTAACCAACATCTCCAATCTCGTCTCATTGATTGGACTCCAGGTTAGCTGACTCCTGACTCCAATTAGCTTTCGGAGTCATTACCCTCGGGGGAATGCATGTTTCAAGATAGTGTGCAAAGGTCGCAGGTCTGTGAAGATCTTCCCAATCGCTGTAATAATCTGTGTAGAATATTGAACAGCGTTGATCACATCACACCATGTACTTTAATGTCATCTCATTCTCAACTGCAATCCAGGTTATTGGGTTATGCTATTAGATGAAACACAGTGATAACACATTGAGTTGATGTATAAATACAAAATATCTGACATTGTATTCCCATTTGAACTTTGTTGTGCTTTTAGATAGTTGAAAGCATAGTAGTAACACGTTGAAAATTCAACAAACTTTTGACTGTGTTTTTGAGTGGGTGATTATTATAAGGGCACAAGGCGAGACTCAAATGCAGACACAGGAGGCAGATGGTTGAGCTCCGATATTTAAACCAAAAGGGGGGAGGCAAAAGACAGGTCGGGGACAGGCGAGAGTTCATAAACCAGGTCAGAGTCCAAACAGTACCAGGGGATAGGCAGGCTCGAGGTCAAGACAGGCAGGTGGAGATGGTGTTAGGGCAGGCAAGGGTCAAAACCAGGAGGGTTTGGAAAAAACAGAGACTTGGGAAAAAAAAATAGGAGCTAGGAGAACAAGACAAACTGGCACAGAGACAGGAAACACAGGGATAAATACACCGGGGACTAATGGGGAAAAAAGGAGACACCTGGGGGTGGGAGGAGACAATCACAAAGACAGGTGAAACAGATCAGGGCGTGACCAACCTAAGAATGAGTCCATCAAAACAATGATAATAGTAGTGATAGTAAATGGTATTTCATATACAACACACACAACTGACCTTTTCAAGCACTTCTGTAAATAACCTTTAAACTTCAATGAAAGACCATAATAGAAGTGTGTCAGTTGGACTTTAATTTCATACAGGTTCCTCAGTGGTAGAGAAACTATTCTCATTATGGTTTTGCGTGGTTTGTAACAGTTGTTGGATATTTCGAAGGGAAGAAGTGTGTCACTCACTGCTGGTTCCATTACACATTCTGGCCTTCTTTAAAATTAAAAAAACTATTACACAGGAAGTCAGATATTTGATAACTAAACTGTGTAGCAAAATAAAGTGACAGTGGTGGAAAAAACGCAAGCTTCTGCAAGCACATTTCCCATTTCTCATAGCAGTGGTATGAAGTCCTTAAGTAAAAAAAATAAAAATGTAAAACTTTAAAGTACTAGTTAAGTAGTTTTTGGGCACTTTACTTTACTATTTATATATTTTACAACTTTTACTCCAAAAGAAAATAATGTACTTTTTACTCCTTACATTTTCCCTGACAACCAAAAGTACTCATTACATTTTGAATGCTTAGCAAGACAGGAAAATGGTCCAGTTCACGCACTTATCAAAAGAACATCCCTGGTCATCCCTACTGCCTCTGATCTGGCGTAGTCACTTAAACACAAATACTTTGTTTGTAAATGATGTCTAAGTTTACCAGTGGCTATTCGTGAATTTAAAAAACATAAAAACTTGTGCCGTCTGGTTTGCTTAATATAAGGAATTTGAAATGATTTATACTTTTTACTTTTGATACTTAAGTATATTTAAAAATACTTTTAGACTTTTACTCAAGTAATATTTTACTGGGTGACTTTCACGCATTCTTGAGTAATTTTCTATTAAGGTATCTTTACTTTTACTAAAGTATGACAATTGGGTACTTTTTCCACTAAAGATATCAGCCCTTAAACTCTCAGCCTCATGTTTCAGTTGCATGTTACACAGAGTTATGGTGGGTTTTAGAGATTACACAACAGAACAAACCCTCCAAGTCAAAGAAACACAGAAGCACTATAACACACAAACAACAAACAAATTATAATAGAGGACAACAAGGGCATTGAGATATCCTGCCTGCTGCATGCTTACTCCGACTCTGCATTGCGTGCATGTTGCCATGCACGCTACAACTCACACTACCATGCACACCACTACCATGCACACTACCATGCACATCACCGCCATGCACACCATTACCATGCACACTACCATGCACATCACCACCATGCACACCACTACCATGCACACTGCCATGCACACTACCATGCACATCACCACCATGCACACCACCATGCACACTACCATGCACATCACCACCATGCACACCACTACCATGCACACCACTACCATGCACATCACCACCATGCACACCACTACCATGCACACTACCATGCACATCACCACCATGCACACCACTACCATGCACACTGCCATGCACACTACCATGCACATCACCACCATGCACACTACCATGCACATCACCACCATGCACACGACTACCATGCACACTACCATGCACAATACCACCATGCACATAACCATGCACACTACCATGCACACTGCCATGCACACCACTACCATGCACACTACCATGCACAATACCATGCACAATACCACCATGCACACTACCATGCACACTACCATGCACACTACGCTGCACACTACCATGCACACCACTACCATGCACACTACCATGCACAATACCACCATGCACACCACTACCATGCACACTACCATGCACACCACTACCACGACCATGCACAGACTACCATGCACACTATCATGCACAATACCACCATGCACACCACCATGCACACTACCATGCACACTACCATGCACAATACCACCATGCACACTACCATGCACAATACCATGCACAATACCACCAAGCACATAACCATGCACACTACCATGCACACTGCCATGCATACCACTACCATGCACACTACCATGCACAATACCATGCACAATACCACCATGCACACTACCATGTACACTACCATGCACACTACCCTGCACACTACCATGCACACCACTACCATGCACACTACCATGCACACAACTACCATGCACACTACCATGCACACCACTACCACCACCATGCACAGACTACCATGCACACCACTACCATGCACAATACCACCATGCACACCACCATGCACACTACCATGCACAATACCACCATGCACACTACCATGCACACTACCATGCACAATACCACCATGCACACTACCATGCACACCACTACCATGCACACCACTACCATGCACACCACTACCATGCACACTTCCATGCACACTACCATGTACACCACTACCATGCACACCACTACCATGCACACCACTACCATGCACACCACTACCATGCACACTTCCATGCACACTACCATGTACACCACTACCATGCACACCACTACCATGCACACCACTACCATGCACACTTTCCTGCACACTACCATGTACACCACTACCATGCACACCACTACCATGCACACTTTCATGCACACTACCATGTACACCACTACCATGCACACCACTACCATGCACACCACTACCATGCACACTTTCATGCACACTACCATGTACACCACTACCATGCACACCACTACCATGCACACCACTACCATGCACACTTTCATGCACACTACCATGTACACCACTACCATGCACACCACTACCATGCACACCACTACCATGCACACTTTCATGCACACTACCATGTACACCACTACCATGCACACCACTACCATGCACACCACTACCATGCACACTACCATGCACACTACCATGCACACTACGCTGCACACTACCATGCACACCACTACCATGCACACTACCATGCACAATACAATGCAGCGTAGTAGACAGGGTGCTGAGGACTCTGGGCCCTATTCAATCAAAACCTGTCAGGAGATAAGAAGGCCCCACAGATACACAGTTGAAGACAGTAATCAATCAGCAGAGATGAATGATTTCTGCATGCTTGTCACTACACTGCCGCTTTGCTCTGGTTTGGCATCATTAAGACAGGGCTTTGAACATAGGAAAGAGAAATGGGTGGGAGGACTAGGCCAGGGAGAGTGAATGGGGTGTGGCCCTGGGGGGCCTCTTTAAGATCACAGTCAGGAAGTGTGTCCTGCCTGCTGCGTTCGCCGCTCGTTCACCAACTAGTGAAACTGACGCACACTGGCACTGGGAGACTGGCACCATGCCATACTAACCTCTCAGTGGACAATTAAACAGGAAGAGAGGAGGTACAGGCTCATTCACACAGGCAAAGTCACTCATTGGCAAAGTCATTGGGATTGTGACGAGACAGCCACACACAAGCTCTACGTAGAGACCCAGAGACCTCCTACAGAAAATACCATTACACGTGCATACAGTACGCTGAAATGGACCGGTTTGTTGGTCGGTGTGAAAGCCAATGTGACCCTTGAAAATAAAGAGAAATTGTTAAGTCTTGGAAAGATTGTAAGG